>NC_089753.1:38348912-38381412 GCF_040412425.1 Macrobrachium rosenbergii | reverse complement strand
TGAGGCTAGAGGGCTGCAAATTGGTATGTTGATCATCCACCCTCCAATTATCAAACACACCAAATTGCAGCCCTCTAGCCTCTGTGGTTTTTATTTTATTTAAGGTTAAAGTTAGCCATCGTGCTTCTGGCATCGATATAAGATAGGCAACTACCGGGCCTTGGTTAAAGTTTTATGGGCCGCAGCTCATACAGCATTATACCGAGACCACCGAAAGATAGATCTGTTTTCGGTAGCGGCTGTACAGAAAACTCGATTGCGCCGAAGAATCTTCGGCTCAATTTTTACTTGTTTCTTAAGGAGGTATAGAGCTTTTAGCATTGTATGAGTAATCAGTATCAGATTATTCAAGGATTAGGTTTTATATTCTTGAGAAAAATATTAAACACGGAAATGGAATTAAAGTGGAATGACAAACTCTTGATAAACCTCATAATGTGAAAATAGCAAAGGAATGTAAAATAGCCCAGGGCAGAAACAGAAGAAATATAACGAGTGAACATTCTTTGAAGTAATTAAAGAAATATTATAATAAGGTATAAAGGTATATGGAAGACGGTTACAGAAACAAAAAAATTCGAGGGAACCTGAATTTAAAACAAAAATAAACAAGTAAAAAATGCGGCGAAGTTTCTTCGGCGCAATCGAGTTTTCTGTACAGCGTATAATGCCATATGAGCCGCGGCCCATGAAGCTTTCAGCCACGGCCCGGTGGTGGCCTGTCCTTAGCGTTGCCGCACGCACAATCATGTCTAACTTTAACCTTAAATAAAATAAAAACTACTGACGCTAGAGAACTGCAATTTGGTATGTTCGATGATTGGAGGGTGGATGATCAACATACCAATTTGCAGCCCTCTAGCCTCAGTAGTTTTTAAGATCAGAGGGCCAACAGAAAAAGTGCGGACGGATAGACAAAGCCATCTCAGTAGTTTTCTTTTACAGAAAACTAATAAAAAAAAAAGCTTTCAAGACAACGGATGAAACGTACGAAATGTAAACAAACTGATCCCTACTACTTCTTCTTCTTCTTCTGTGGAAAACTTACAAGACTCGCAGACGCGCGTCATGATCTCTTTGGTCTGAAGTTTAATGGCCGTTCGGAACCTCTAAAAGTTCTCCTTTGCTTTATGGCAATCAATCACAGTCCTAATAAATCTTATAGAGAACCTCCTGAGGTTTATGAGGTTTCCGAACTTGTAGTAATTTTTGGGTTGCGAACCCTTACGGAATGTTGCTTTTTACTCGATTGCTGTTTAATACACACACACACACACACACACACACACACACACACATATATATATATATATATATATATATATATATATATATATATATATATATATATATATATATGCATGTGTTTATTCATACATGTATATATGCATATGTGCGTATTTATACTTGTATATATTTATGTGTTTTTATATATACATATAAATATGTGTGTATGTATTTGTACATGTATATATTTATGTACATAGTTATATATATATGTATATATATATTATATTATATATTATATTATATATATATATATATATATATATATATATATATATATATATATGACCGCACACTTTTTTCATTGATTAACAGAATGTGCCCAAACTCCCGTAATTATGCATTCATGTGAGAATGCATATTAAGTACGTTGTGTGTTATTGCCTCGGGCTATATATTTGTTTGAGGTATGTTCGTATGTATTTACAGATGTAACAAATAAATTTGGAACCTTTTAATCATAATCTCTGCAGAGCAAAATCTATAGACTGTCAACACCATAAAACAAGTAAAAAATGCGCCGAAGTTTCTTCGGCGCAATCAAGTTTTCTGTACAGCGCATAATCAAGGCCACCGAAAATAGATCTATTTTTCGGTGGTCTCGGTATAATGCTGTATGAGCCGCGGCCCATGAACCATTAACCATGGCCCGGTGGTGGCCTATCCTATATCATTGCCAGAAGCACGACTATCGTGAACTTATTTAACGTTAAATAACATAAAAACCGTTGAGGCTAGAGGACTGCAATTTTGTATGTTTGATGAATGGAGGGTGGATGATGAACATACCAATTTGCAGCCCTCAAGCCTCAGTAGTTTTTAAGATGGAGGGTGGATGATCAACATAATAATTTGCAGCCCTCTAGCCTCAGTAGTTTTTAAGTTGGAGGGTGGATAATCAACATAATAATTTGCAGCCCTCTAGCCTCAGTAGTTTTTAAGATCTGAAGGCGGAATGAAAAACTGCGGACAGAATAAAGTGCGGACGGACAGACAAAGCCGGCGCAATACTTTTACAGAAAACTAAAATAATGTGGATTGTATTAACCTACCCTTTACATTACTTGTAGTCTCGAATTATATAGGGTGCATAATTAAAAGAAACGATCAACTTTTAAATAAAACAGAAACCACGGGAAAGTTATTCACGGTTTAATGGGAAATAAACAAAATATAAAATGGACAAGAGGGGGGAAAGTAGCGCTGTCATGACAGGCTTGTTTATGAGTTGCCGTAAGGCGCAGATCTAATCTCTGTAAAGCAACAGCACTGTTGCTACAACAGAGTTGCAATCGATAACTTTTCCAAGAAGCCTTCTCTCTCTCTCTCTCTCTCTCTCTCTCTCTCTCTCTCTCTCTCTCTCTCTCTCTCTCTCTCGTAGGTCATTCCTTTTTGCGTTGCGAAATTTCTTTGTAAGGTTACAAGTTAACGTGCTTTTTTTCTGTTAACTATTTTCGTTCTTTATTTTCTCCTCTTGTGAGAGTTAATTGCTGACTCTTCGTTATTTCATCTTCATTCTTTCTGGGGATTTAAGACTATATTCTCACTCTTTTTTAGTTTTCTGTAAAAGAAAACTATTGAGATGGCTATTTGTCTGTCGGTCCGAACTTTTTCTGTCCGCCCTCAGATCTTAAAAACTACTGGGGCTGGAGAGCTGCAAATTGGTATGTTGATCATCCACCCTCCAATCATCAAACGTACCAAATTTCAGCCCTTTAGCCTCAGTAGTTTTTATTTGATTTAATGTTAAAGTTAGCCATGATCGTGCGTCTGGCACCGCTATAGGTGCCAACAACACAGGCCACCATCGGACCATGGCTGAGAGTTTCATACAGCATCATACTCTGTACAGAAAACTCGATTGAGCCGAAGAAACTTCGGCGCATTTTTACTTGTTTATTATTGGGTCCTCCTTTTTCAGATATAAAATTCATATTTTCTTCTTTCTTTGCTCCTTGTCGCTGATATTTATATATACGCTTTTATTTTAGCTCATATCTCAGAACGAAAACCTATGACATTTCCTTTTCTATTCCTTTCTCATCGACTCAAAAGGATCATTAAACCTTAATGATAATACTCCCCATGCAGACTTTTTTGTCTCTACGCTTTTCATTATATTCGCTGTGCAAAGGGAATTGTGCTTTTCATTTTTAATAGAATTATGCGTGGAGGTGACCGTTGCCATGCAACACTTGACAGACTTTACAAAAAAAAAAAAGCCAAGTGAAAATTATCTCTTAAATCACCTACATCAGTCAAACAAAAATAAAATTGATTCAAAAACATTGTTACAAAAATAACAACAATTGCTCTCGACTTCAGACATATTTTACTAAATTCAAAACAGACTTATCTTCCCTATTATCTTAAGAGTGGTCAGCTTTAAGCATATTTAATGATAAAGAGAGAGAGAGAGAGAGAGAGAGAGAGAGAGAGAGAGAGAGAGAGAGAGAAAGAAATAATCTTGTTTGGTTACTGTTATTAGATGCTTGGGATATCCGTTTTCTCTAAAGCCATATTACGCGTCTTAAAGAATTGAAGAAAATGGACTGCGTTCAACACTAACTACTGTATTTTAACTGACATTTTTTAACCTAACCACAGGCAATCTTCATTTTTAATTATATGGCATTTAAAACAATGAGGTTAAATATTATTTTTAACTCGTACTTCTTATTATAATAGTGATTTTCTTAAATAAACAATGTGAAAAATCTTCTGAGGTATACTATCAGTCATGCATGGCGGGTACTCAAATATTACATACTGTAGCCTAATCTAAATAATGTAACTCATCGCTTAAATCTAAATATACTGTAAGGTTTATATTAATGTGGGGATATAAAGTATACCTAAACAAATTTACTCGAAATAAAATTTGATTTCCAGTTCTGCATAGTCAAGTTTTATTATTATTATTATTATTATTATTATTATTATTATTATTATTATTATTATTATTATTATTATTATTATTATTATTATTATTAAACAGGAACACTTTCAAGGGGGAGAAGCAAATTTCCAAAGAATACCAATAATTTCACAGGTTAACATATAAATTAAAATTAAATATAGGAGTAAAGATGAACAGAGTAACAATAAACACTTACATGCATGAATTGCTGTTATGAAAATTAAAAAAAATTATCAAAACAAAAGTCCATGTCAAATTAATGTATAGAATATCAAAAGATGCTAATAATAGAAGTTTTACGCGAATTTCGTGAAAAACAAAGAGGAAATCGTTCACTAATTTCATAAATATATATGAAATATAAAAAAACACCGTATCATGCTTCTTATTTATCAGTAGAAGGTTCACGGTAATACTCTTGTTTAGCAAGACGAAAGTACTTGTAAAAATATTTGCAGAGCTTTAAGCTTTCGTCCATCTTTCTGTGGAACTGATCAAGTCCATAGAAGGATGGACGGAAGCTTTGAGCTCTAAATATTTTTACAAATATATTTCGTCTTTCTAAATATATATATATATATATATATATATATATATATATATATATATATATATATATTCTGTATATATATATATATATATATATATATATATATATATATATATATATATATATAGTGTATACCTTGTGGAAAACCTTCATGCATATTCCAAAGGACAGGTGGTAAAAACAGCCGTACCTAAAGAAGCGTAGCTCCCATGTTATGCAAATATCAACCCAGCTGCGGGGACTAAAAGGTAAAGTTACTGGTATCTCAAGACTCGTAGGGAGGTTATAATACACAGAGCTAACTTCTCTCTCTCTCTCTCTCTCTCTCTCTCTCTCTCTCTCTCTCTCTCTCTCTCTCTCTCTCTTTACAACAACGTCCAAAGTTATATACTACTTTAGCCCTGACGTCAGGAAAAGTCTTCCTCAGACGAGAGACTCGTTAGCACGGGAGGGGAAAAAAAGACTAAATTTTAGTTTTCGTAATGAACTTTTTTTTTTATGTGTAAAATAAGGTATAGGATTAAATGTTTGTGTTGTGAACTGTGTGAATAAACAGATCAATGGGTAATTGTATGTGTAACGCTTGTGTATTTGATCGTATGTGTATACATACATATAAGACACACATCCATATACTTGCTTATAATATATATATATATATATATATATATATATATATATATATATATATATATATATATATATATATATATATGTATATATATATATATATATATATATATATATATATATATATATATATATATATATATATATATATAGTAGCTGCAAGGCCTTCCGACTTCTTGACCTTTACTTAGTCTGCTAAGTAAAGGACAAGAAGTCGAAAAAGGCCTTGCAGTACTCCATTGTTTCTCTTTCCTTCGTGGATTTTGTCTTTATTTATATACGAGTATTCATCACGTTCCATATTTTTGTGATTTAGTTATACATACATACATACATATATATATATATATATATATATATATATATATATATATATATATATATATATATATATATATATATATATATATTATATATATATATATATATATATATATATATAATATATATATATATATATATATATATATATATTATATATATATATATATATATTATATATATATATATATATATATATATATATATATATATATATATATATATATATATGCGTGTATGTGTGTGTGCGCGCGTGTGTGTGCGCGTACGTGTCTGCTTGTATTCGTAGTCTATTGTTCCTTTCATCCGGGTGATAAACTTATCTGAAATGTTTATTCACTGGTTTCCATTCAATTGTCACTTCGTTCATACGTCAGATAAGGTCCTATTTATTTGTTTCTTGTTTTAAATATATATATATATATATATATATATATATTTATATATATATATATATATATATATATATATATATTTATATATATATATATATATATATATATATATATATATATATATATATATATATACATACATATGCGTACATAAATATATTCATGCATATGTGTGTAATGCAGTTTTTAATTATTGTTATTGGTAAATAATGATATATTATAGTTTACTGTTATTTGATATTGAAATTCTTTTGTAATCTAATCCTTCACTCCTCTTCCAAGTTCATGTCATTGCGCCTGTTTCCATAAAAATTATTTTCTTTTCATGTAAATAATAATAATAATAATAATAATAATAATAATAATAATAATAATAATAATAATAATAATAAGCAGACTTTTCGTATAAATATGTCTTTCTGTTCCCTTTGATATAACAATATCATTTCTTTCTTTGCAGGATTACGCATGGCTGGGTAACAGGATGCAAATAATAAGGTAAGATCCGATTATTTTTTCTCCGCTGTTTTTACCCATATATTTTTGTCTGGTGGTGAAGTCAGTCGTGTTTCTCGTGGAAAAGGTAGTCATATCTAAGATTCAACTGCTCGGTTATTTCCGGAAGTAAAGGTGATTACTTTTCTAGTGGTAAAGCTAATGATTTTTAGTCTTCTGAAAGAAAACTATTGTGCAGGCTTTGTCTGTCCGTCCGCACTTTTTCTGTTCGCCGTCAGATCTTAAAAACTACTGAGGCTAGAGGGCTGCAAATTGTTATGTTGATCATCCACCCTCCAATCATCAAACATACCAAATTGCAGCTCTCTAGCCTCAGTAGTTTTTATTTTATTTTGGGATAAATGTAGTCATAATCATGATTCTGGCAACGCAACAATACAGGCCACCACTACCGGCTGAGAGTTTCATGGGCCACGGCTCGTACAGCATTATACCGAGAGCATCTAAAGATAAATCTGTTTTCGGTGGCCTTGATTATGCGCTGTACAGAAAACTCGATTGCGCCGAAGAAACTTTGGCGCGTTTTTTACTTATTTTATGGCAAAGATAGTTTTTCACTGTCTATAAAATTAGTCTCTTCCAATGAAAAAACTACATATTTTATAGTGTAAAGCTAGAGATTTAAAGCTATAAAACTGTCCGCTTTTTAGTGACAAAGTACGTCGTGTTTTTGACGAAGTCAGACAGGACTTTGGGATAAAGTTAGCCACAATTTGGTTGCTGAAGCAAGCCACGTTTTACTGATAAAGCTAGACATATCTTCGGTGGTAAAGTTACTTTCTTTTTAGGCGATAAACTTAGTCCCAATTTCGGTGTTAAAGCTAGACATGTCTTTGGCATTAAATCTAAGCGTGTATTTGTCAACGAAGCTGACCTCCGTTAATATTGTAAAGTCACTCAGTTATTTCATGAATAAGTTACACAGATTTTAGTAATAAGATTACTCATGATTTTATGTATGAAACTATTGATAAAAGATAGTCGTATCTAATGATAATTATTGTTAAGTTTTAGTTGTAACGATAACCTTATGAGCAGTAAAAAATTTAATCACAGTTGTACGCTTTTTCTCATAAATGAGTGTTCAGATCCTTCCTTCAGTGAACACTAAACATCATGAATGAAGTTTGTAATATTTACAGTATATTATATTGAATACTTATATAATACTTATAAATTTATTGCAAGTATTCCCTCGTGCATTTTTAGAAAGAGAAGGGTTCCTGTACCTTCATAAATCAAGTTTCTGACGCTGGCAGTACATAGTGTCTTACAAGAAGAGTACCTTCATAAATGAAGTTACTGAAGTTTACTGTTTACTATAAATGAAGGGTACTGTTATGAATGAAGTTTTTAATACTTCACCATCCTGTGTATATATTCATTAATACAGTCTCATAAACGAATTATATAATTTTTTACTTCTTCATTTAAACTCTATTAATTTTCTGTTAAAGAAAACTATTGTGCCGGCTTTGTCTGTCCGTCAGCACATTATTCTGTCCGCACTTTTTTTTATCCGCCCTCGTATCTTAAAAACTACTGAGGCTAGAGGGCTGCAAATTAGTATGTTTATCATCCACCCTCAAATCATCATACCAAATTGCAGCCCTCTAGCCTCAGTAGTTTTTATTTTATTTAAGATTAAAGTTAGCCATAATCGTGCTTCTGGCCATGATATAGGATAGGTCACCACCGAGCCATGGTTAAAGTTTCATGGGCCGCGGCTCATGCAGCATTATACCGAGACAATCGAAAGATAGATCTATTTACGGTGGCCTTGAGTATACGCTGTAGCGGCTGTACAGAAAAATCGATTGCGCCGAAGAAACTTCGGAGCATTTTTTTTTTTTCTAAATACCCATGCAATTTATGTTGGCAGCGAGTCCGCTTGTTTCTCTCATTATACGTCATTCTTCTGGCTTCTCTCATTAAGCATTATCGTCTTGACGTCTCTCTTTACAAATGAATATCGTCTTCTGAGTCTCATTTACAAATTTCATCATGAATTTATAAATAAAGGTGGCTGGGTTGGACGGAGTGCTTATTTGATTAGGGGCCGAAGCAGCCTTTTATGTAAATTGCAAACGTCGGGTAATTTCTTAAAAGCAATCATTAAGACTTGATATTTTTTCCAAGCACGCTTAGTGGACCGTTGTTAATGACGTCTGCACGAATACACTCGCAAATACACGCGTGTATTCAGTCAGTGTGTTACCCTGTACGCTACGCCATTGGAAAATATTACAGAAAGAGTGATGTTTTTGCTCAGTTTTTCTGGATCCTAATTTACGAGTTAACGAATATATTCAGATACATGTACACATCTCGTCAGTGCTTTGGATTTTATGCGCAAACAGTTAGAAATGCGACAGAAAGGTGAAATGTTTTTGTCATGTTTTTCTGAACTCTCGTGATGTAGAATCGCTATTTCTTTTTGTCGCCTGTCAATGTATATGACGCTTTCCTGTGCGAATTTTTGCTTTCAGCTCATAACATTTTTCAGTTTACTGTATAGGAAGACTATTGTGCCGGTTTTGTCTGTCCGTCCGCACTTTATTCTGTCCGCACATTTTCTGTCCGCCCTCAGATCTTAAAAACTCCTGAGGCTAGAGGGCTGCAAATGGGTATGTTGATCATCCACCCTCTAATCATCAAACGTACCAAATTGTAGCCCTCTAGCCTCAGTAGTTTTTATTTTATTCAAGGTTAAAGTTAGCCATACTCGTGGTTCTGGCAACGATATAGGATAAGCCACCACCGGGCCGTGGTTAAAGTTTCACGGGCCGCGACTCATACAGCATTATACTGAGACTACCCAAAGATAGATCTATTTTCGGAGGCCTTGATTATGCGATATACAGAAAACTCGATTGCGCCAAAGTCCGAAGAAACTTCGGCGCATTTTTTTACTTATTTTCACCTGAAATGGAAAAGATTTTATTAAGTAATTCTGCCTTGGGATAAACGCTCGGTGCAGTTATTCAGCGACACAGTTCTTTTCTCTTGAGTAATGTCAGTCTAAGGCTCTCATTAAGGGTGAGTTTGGTAAATAACGATGAGTGTGACATTTATTCTTTATTTAAGGCCTAAGTTTTCCCTTCAGTGAAGAAGTTATAGCCAACGCCATTCACTTCTGTCAGAAAGTATGACATTCTCAAAAGAGGTGTAGAGGAATTTATACAGTAGAAAAATGTCTTTGTGGGAGAAATTCGGATCTTTCCTAGATAGTGACCCCCAAGGGTTTTCGGGGGTCGTTATCTAAGACTAATATTTCTTGGGAGTCATTACCTTTATGATATTTACAGTCTTTTGTTTGTGTTTTTACGGATATTCCCAACGGGCTCATAATAAACACGTCGCAAAGGTGGATACATACCGGGTTAAAACCCTCGGGGATCATTATCTAGGAAAGATCCAGAAATTCTGGTGTAGAGTGACAGATATAGAGAAATAGACAGATAAACAGATTATATGATGGAGAACAATTGAAGATGCTAAATATACAACATTTTCGTTGCCCCTTTACCTCTTCATTTACCTTTTTCTTTGGGCTTCTGAAGACTGGAACCGGATAACCAAACAAGAAATCGTCTGGTCGCCTAGGATACACACACACACACACATACACACACACACACAATGTACAAATTTATATTTCTAGAGTAATATTGGGGTTTGACCATCTGCATTAGCATTCTATTTCCTTTTCAAACCCTGTGCGATATTTTGCTATTTTGAGCAGGATAATGTTGCAGAGTTAATTTTAAGTCAACTTATCTCCATGTGGCTGCAATGTCTGCATAGAACAGTGTTCGTATTGTAGGAATTTTTTTTACTTGAAGTTATTTCCACTTAGCATGATTACAGTATATATATACATACAAATATATATAACATATATATATATATTTATATTCAAAATATTCAAATAATGTCATTTAGATAGACTGGGACTTTTAATATTATTTAGCTTATTTAAGATCATTTTAATATTTTACTCATCTTAGGTAAAATGATTTCGTACATCGCTAAAATTTTATTTAAAATACCTTTTGTATTATAGAAATTTTATGGGAATCATTATTTTCGTCGAAAGCAATTTTCAAATACGGTAAATCTTTATATAAAACCACTTTCGTATCTCTCGTAGGGGGGTAGTGCCATCTGTGCATCTCATGCGGTGCACTGTAGACATTACTTAAGGTTCTTTGCAGCGTGCCTTCGGCCCCTCCTTTTACTGTACCTCCTTTCATATTCTTTTTCTTCCATCTTACTTTCCACCCCCTCCTAACAATTGTCTCACGGTGCAACTACGAGGCTTTCCTCCTGTTACACCTTTCAGACCTTTTACTGTCAATTTCCGTTTCAGCGCTGAATGACCTCATAAGTCCCAGTCCTGCGCCTTTGGCCTAAATTCTGTATTCAATACAACTCATTTTCGTATCGAAAGAATATTCATAATTTTAAGGTCAGAGTAAAGGGTGTTTTCCAAGTTTCCGCCCCCTTAGCCGAGTTAAAGTTATGATATCGGACCCAACTGCAGCGGCGGAAGAAGAAGTCGGCTCTGAATTTGTAGAATGGGTTCATTCCCCAATAGAGGAAAAAGAATAAGAAGAAGAAGAAAAAAAAAAAAAAAATCATTAGCGGGAAGCGATTAATACCGCGGGAAGGCTTGGGAACAATTCTCTTGTAATCTTAGAGGTATTATTGAAGATGCTCTCCTTTTCTTATTCTTCTGCTTTTTTTTTTTCTTCTTCTTCTTCTTCCTCTTCCTCTCGTTATCTCTTCTCATCTCTCCTCGAGGACGTTTTCGTGGTCTTCCTTTTATCTCTCACTCTCTTAGAAAATACTCTTCTATTCTGTCAACATTTTCTCTTAGAAAATTCTCTGCAGTTCTGATTGCAGCATTCTCTCTCTCTCTCGCTCTCTCTCTCTCTCTCTCTCTCTCTCTCTCTCTCTCTCTCTCTCTCTCTCTCTCTCTCTCTCTCTCTAGAGAAAACCACCGGTAGAATATTGCAGACTGTGTATTGTATGAAGAATTCTCTCTCTCTCTCTCTCTCTCTCTCTCTCTCTCTCTCTCTCTCTCTCTCTCTCTCTCTCGGAGAAAACTCCATTTAGAATATTGCATAATAGTATTTTACAAAAATTTACCTCTCTCTCTCTTTGGAGGAGAGACTCCCTAGAATATTGCTTTCTAGGTATTGTAGAAGTATTCTCTCTCTCTCTCTCTCTCTCTCTCTCTCTCTCTCTCTCTCTCTCTCTCTCTCTCTCTCTCTTTGGAGGAGAGAATCCCTAGAATATTGCTTTCTAGGTATTTTAGAAGTATTCTCTCTCTCTCTCTCTCTCTCTCTCTCTCTCTCTCTCTCTCTTTGGAGGAGAGAATCCCTAGAATATTGCTTTCTAGGTATTGTAGAAGTATTCTCTCTCTCTCTCTCTCTCTCTCTCTCTCTCTCTCTCTCTCTCTCTCTCTCTCTCTCTCTCTCTTTGGAGGAGAGAATCCCTAGAATATTGCTTTCTAGGTATTGTAGAAATATTCTCTCTCTCTCTTTGGAGGAGAGAATCCCTAGAATATTGCTTTCTAGGTATTTTAGAAGTATTCTCTCTCTCTCTCTCTCTCTCTCCCTCTCTCTCTTTGGAGGAGAGAATCCCTAGAATATTGCTCTCTAGATATTGTAGAAGTATTCTCTCTCTCTCTCTCTTTGGAGGAGAGAATCCCTAGAATATTGCTTGCTAGGTATTGTAGAAGTATTCTCTCTCTCTCTTTGGAGGAGAGAACCCCATAGAATATTGCCTCATTGGTATTTGTACAAGTATTCTCTCTCTCTAGAGGAGAACCCCATACAATATTGCTGCCTAGGTATTGTAGAAATATTCTCTCTCTCTCTCTCTCTCTCTCTCTCTCTCTCTCTCTCTCTCTCTCTCTCTCTCTCTCTCTCTCTCTCTCGTACCAGGAAGGAAACAAGTAGTACGTGATAATAATATCATCCTATAAATACAGAAGAAGCCCCATAAAGCAGTCGATGAATCCAGCCATCCAGAGAACACGGGTTTAAGAAATCATGGTGACAGCTGACCAGATTGAATTATGATTATTGGACCATGTCCGAGATCTATAAATTGGGACCGGGCCCTATTTATTTATAAGTAACGTTGATTTTGGGTTTCTCTCTCTCTCTCTCTCTCTCTCTCTCTCTCTCTCTCTACTACCTGTTAGGAAGAACATATGATATAGGCCTATACAAATAACTTTAGCTGCCAAGTACTCTCCCTCTCTCCCTGTTAGGAACGACATATATACACAAATAACTTTAGAGGCTAAGTACTCTCTCTCTCTCTCTCTCTCTCTCTCTCTCTCTCTCTCTCTCTCTCTCTCTCTCTCTCTCTCTCTCTCTGTTAGGAACACATAATATATACAAATAACTGTATATGTCAAGAACTCTCTCTCTCTCTCTCTCTCTCTCTCTCTCTCTCTCTCTCTCTCTCTCTCTCTCTCTCTCTCTCTCTCTCTGTTAGGAACAACATACTGTATATACATATAACTTTACATGCTAAGTACTCTCTCTCTCTCTCTCTCTCTGTACCTGTTAGGAGCAACATATGATATATTCAAATAACTTTAGCTGCCAAGTACTCTCTCTCTCTCTCTCTCTCTCTCTCTCTCTCTCTCTCTCTCTCTCTCTCTCTCTCTCTCTCTCTCTACCTGTTAGGAGCAACATATATAATATATACAAATAACTTTAGCTGCCAAGTACTCTCTCTCTCTCTACCTGTTAGGAGCAACATATATAATAATACAAATAACTTTAGCTGCCAAGAACTCTCTCTCCTTTCTCTCTCTCTACCTGTTAGGAGCAACATATAATATATACAAATAACTTTAGATGCTAAGTACCCTCTCTCTCTCTCTCTCTCTCTCTCTCTCTCTCTCTCTCTCTCTCTCTCTCTGTTAGGAAAAACATATAGTATGTACAAATAACTTTGGATGCCAAGTACTCTCTCTCTCTCTCTCTCTCTTGGAACTGACTTACTGGGGGAAATGATTTCACCTTTTGTTTTACTGATATTTTGTTCTACTGCAATTCATATTCCATGACTGTTTCCCTTCCTTTGCGGCCGAGCTTCGGAATTTTCTTCATGCTCCTTTGTACCATGATTATCGATATCCTTCAAGGGATGGGTTTGAAGCTTGCTTCAGCGACACCAGAAAACATCCAGTTGTGACCATAGGCCCGTGATCTAAGAACCTGTGCGTGCTACTTGTCTTGCAGTATCCACGTTGCCCAGTACCAAAATTCTTCCGTTTCTTTTACTAGTTAAGTATACCTTAGTTTTACCAGACCACTGAGCTGAGCTGATTAACAGCTCTCCTAGAGAGGGCTGGCCCGAAGGATTAGACTTATTTTACGTGGCTAAGAACCAATTGGTTACGTATTGTGGAATCCGAACCACATTATAGGTAGAAATGAATTTCTAACACCAGAAATAAATTCCTCTAACTCTGAATGATGAAACTAATGTCTTGATGTGATTAATTACTGTCATTAATTACTAATATCGATGTTCAGAGGCTTAAAAGAGCTGTATCACCGCTTGAGCTCTCCTTGCATCACTGCCTTACTTTTCCAGACTTCTGCTGTGCTTGCTTGAAAATGATTAACTATTTGTCTATTTCCTTTATTTATTGGTTATTTTCTTCATTCTGTTTTCTTTTGTTTTCAACGTATAAGCTCTCTTTTTCATGAAGACTATTTACAATTAAATGGTTCTTAATAATAATAATAATAATAATAATAATAATAATAATAATAATAATAATTAATAATAATAATAATAATAATAATAATAATAATAATAATAATAATAATAATAATAATAATCGTGATTAAGCCTTATCTTGCTTTTTACTTTGTTTCCTTCAAACCCTTGTTACTCCGTAAGGAAATTCGGATGCCAAGCCGTCGGCCACTGAATAAAAAAATCATAAATAAATAAAAAACGACCTAACTGTTTCGTCAAGAGACGATACGTCATATCAAAACCGCAAACGCGGACAGTTCACAAGAAATCCAAGAGAGACGACAGATGGCCCAGCGACTCATTGCTGCTTTGTTCTTTTTAGTTTTCTGCTAAAGAAAACTATTGTGCCGGCTTTGTCTGTCCGTCCTCACAGCGCTTTATCTGTCCGCACTTTTCTCCGTCCGCACTTTTTCTGTCCGCCCTCAGATCTTAAAAACTACTGAGGCTAGAGGGCTGCTAATTGGTGTGTTGATCATCCACCCCCCAAACGTCATGCATATCAAATTGCAGTCCTCTAGCTTCAGTAGTTTTTTTATTTTATTCAAGGTTAAAGTTAGCCAAAATAGTGCGTCTGGCAATGATATAGGATAGGCCACCACCGGTTCGTGGCTAACGTTTCATAGGCCGCGGCTCATGCAGCATTTTTCCGAGGCCACCGAAAGATAGATCTATTTTCGGTGGCCTTGATTATAAGTTGTACAGAAACTCGATTGCGGCGAAGAAAATTCGGCGTATCTTTTGCTTGTTTTTTTTTTTTTTTTTTTTTTTTTGCCGACCGGATTCGCTGCGTTTCTCGATGAAGCCTCGTTTGGTTTAATCTTTCATCCGGTCAGTTAGTTAGCTCTTCTGCCCGGCGAATTTTATTTGATTTTTTAATGAGTTCAGAAAACGGGACTCCGTTTTCTGATATGGCAGAATGAAGGCAAGTTTTATCGTGGATTTACTTTCCTTTGGCCCGTTTTCTTTAACGCTGTCGGGGACTCTTTTAATTCAATTTTTGGCTGGCTGGTCATTTTCGCTGTTTATTAAGATATTTTTGTGATATATATATATATATATATATATATATATATATATATATATATATATATATATATATATATATATATATATATATATATATATATAATATATATATACACACATACATGCATGTGTGTATATATATGTATATATATATATATATATATATATATATATATATATATATATATATATATATATATATATATATATGTATATATACCTTATATATATAAACATGTATATGTACATATATATATATATATATATATATATATATATATATATATATATATATATATATATATATATATAATATTGAGCAAGGTAACGCATACTGATAGTAATTACGATAGCAACGATAACAGTAATTTGAACAAGCAATGCTTCTCATGAATTCAATTAAGCGAATTTTATTGTATCCCTTAATGAGTCTGGCGTAATCAAGTGACCATCCTTTAATTAATTTTTCTATTAGAAAATAATATTTGCGTCCAATTAGCGCAATGACGCAGTAATTAGGTAAGGAATTATTGTAAAATATCGTTTCCTTGCTCAGTGTTGGCAATCCAATGATTGTCATTAGTTTAGAAAATGTCACTTGAAACTGTTATGGGATTTTCAGTAATGTCTTGGGAGAAAAAAAATTTTTTAGGGTAAAGAAAGAATTACGATATACGTTTACTTGGCAACACTGAGGAATGTGCTTGATTGCTAGATTGTGGCAACACTGTTGGAAGTAGGTGAAAATAAGATTTTTCACTTCCCGTTGGAATTTTTCTTTAGGCCTGAGCTCTCTCTCTCTCTCTCTCTCTCTCTCTCTCTCTCTCTCTCTCTCTCTCTCTCTCTCATACACAGACACACTCTCTCTCACGCATATATAATCAAGTAATAATATTAATATACTATTAATATAATATATGATAATACAGTTAATATAATATTAATATAAACAGTCTGTGGGGTTTGTTTTGGAATGAAATAATGTCATTAAAAACTAGCGTCATAAATGCAATGGTCAGCACTGCCGAAAGTAAATTATCTGCTGATATGATATTCATTTATTGTCACTGATATAATATAGATGTAATTGATAAAAATCCTCACCTAATAACATTCATGAATCTATGCATGATTGTAAATGCTTGAATTGAATATAAAATTTAGGCCATCGGTCAAGCACTGGGACCTGTGAGGTCATTCAGTGCTGAAAATAATGTTGAAACAATTGTAAAGAGAGGGTGGAAAGTAAGATAGAAGAAAGAGAATATGAATAGAGGTATAGTAAAAGGAATGAAAGGGGTTGCACCTAGGGGCCGAAGGGACGCTGCAAAGAGCGTTAAGTAGTGCCTACAGTGCACCGCGTAAGGTGCACTGACGGCACAACTAACCTACCGGGACATGAATGTATGTATATATATATATATATATATATATATATATATATATATATATATATATATAAATATATATATATATATATATATATATATATATATATATATATATATGTATATATCCATAGATGTGAAGAAGGTTATGACGTAATCAGGTCATTATGTACTTGACCTACGTTCAGTGAAGCGTTACGTCAATAATCAACTGATGACACCATCGAAGTTTTAATGTTTCTGCTGTTTACTTGTAATTTAAAGGGCACAATGCAGTTTACTTGTAATTTACAAAGCACATAATATGCCTGTTCCATATAATCTGAAATACATTGTTGGGGGAATAAAATGATAAATAAATAAATATTAGTTAAATATTGACTGGTAATTTTTACATTTTTCCTTGTTCGGTTTTGGATGTCAGCACGCCCATAATTTTGATATATCTGCACACTCACACACACGTGCACAAAGACACACATGTATTTTCACAATACCCTTCTCCCCCCTGGATTACAAATACGAAAACAACTGTAAAGAACGCCTCCAAATTTTCATCATGTTTGCTTGCAATGACAAGAATTTTCCGCCGCGCAGGCAATTTGGCGAAGGGGAGATTTTAGCGTTTCGCTCGGAAGGATGAAATTTACATGCACTCCGAGAAAGGGAATTCACCCCCAATACTAGCTTTCCCCCCGGAGCAGTTTGCCGTATTCTACATTTTTGCTATATTTCCATACCTTTTTTATGCTTTTTTTATTTTTGCTATTTTTCCCTACATTTTTCTGTTTATCCCACATTTCTGCTATTTTTTCCCACTATTTTGTGTTTTTTAAAATTTTTGCTAATTTTCCCCAATTTTTTTGCCGCTTTTCACATTTTTGTTATTTTTCCCACCACTCTTTCAGTTTTCTCCTTTTTCTTTACTCACGTTTTGTTGATTTTTATTTATGGGACTAAAATGACCAATATTCGTAAGCTCACGCCGGATGCGAAATGAAAATAAGGCAGTGGAATATTCAATCTTTTTTTTTTTTTTTTAGCAACGGCAGTCGGATTTTTCGATCGTTTTCCCCTTTCATAAACAGAGTTTTTTTTGGGAGGGGATGAAAAGAAAAATTTTGGCATTTGCATTTCGATTTTATGCTTTTTCTTCTATATTTCAGAGTAAGTCATATTTATAGTTTGAAAATGTCTTCTTTTCCCGAGTTTTAGTAATGGCATATTTTGTATTTTATTTTCTGTATTTTTCCAACGTTTTACTGCAGCAGGGTGATTTTTAGAATTTGCGTTTTATCTTTTATATTTTTTCTTCTTTTCCTTCCGGTACGTCAGATTTTTCTCATTTTTATAAACTATATATGTGTGAGATTTTTACATTTTTATGAATTATATATGTCTAATCTTTACATTTTTTATAAATTATTTTCCCGATAACTTGAATTTGTAATCGTAGAATGTGCATTTCGAAATCGCATTTTCTTTCGTTTTCTTTAGCAACACGAATTTATGACTTTTTTATTTTAGCAATTTCAGAATTTGTAATTTGTTTTCATATTTCATCTTCTTTTCCTCTGTCGGATTATTAGTTGAAAAATCTACGGAGGAAGTTAAATCAGAAATGTGGAAATTAATGTTTTATTTTCTGTTTTTTTTTTTTCTTCTAGAAATTCTAAAATACTGGAAAAATGCAAATGAAAGATACCAATTTCATCTTAGTAAGAACACAATATACACAGTATATACATACACACACACACACACACATATATATATATATATATATATATATATATATATATATATATATATATACACTCTGTATATATATATTTGGATGAGGTTGCTAGCCCGAACATGCTCCTTTCCCACCACAGTTACGAACCACTCCAGTCGACTAATTCCTAGATAGCTTATTCAGTGCTTTGTTCAACAGAAGTACAACGGGCTTCTAATGTAGTGTCTGAGGTTCTAACCGCTGTCCCTATCGCCCCGAAAAGAATGCTATAAAAAATACATTTTGTTTTCAGCTAAAATTGTACTACAAACCATATCTTAAGAAATATAACGTATAAAAGATTGGCCAAGAAAACGACGGTACTGAAAAGAAAAGAAAAGAAAACAAAATAAAACAAACTAACCTGTTTTAAAGACATATATGCAAGTAAATATATATACAGAAATAAAAACTAAGCAAGGTAATATAATTCACAAAACGAAGTATAGAAATGTAAAGGAAAAACTTCGGCCACAAAAAACTGAAGTGAGTTAACTAGGGAAATGAATGTGTGAAAAAAATACATAAGAAGGCATATTACATTTTGTAGAATGACTTGCAGTACGCCTCTATATAACATTCGTATAATGTTAATATTTATAAATATAATCAAATAGTTCTTATCTGGAATAATTATCGTAATCTAAATTTCAGGAAATCAATTATAAAAAATGTGCCGATCCCAGTATCAGAAAAATAAGAGCACTATATTCTACATCACCTGGAGATCACAAACCTGAAAAGACTCTTAGAGATCTAATGCTTCTTCTGAAGGTAATTCCCAGAATCACTGTAAAGTAATTCGAGTGCAATTGGTCCCTATTTGAAAAGACGTTGAAACATTGGCGTCCGGGTCCGAAATGACGGCGAGAGGAGGGTGCCACGATTGGCTGTTCCCTCAGAATTGCTGCTGAAGTTCACAATTAGTCTTTAAATTCAACCCAATTACCACCGAATAATACAGGCATATAGGTACAAAACAGAACAACATAACGCAAGATTCTTGCACGTCCTGCAGCCTTGCAACGTCCCGGAATGTGCACGGTCTTGAGGAAGTGAATGAAACCGTGGTATAAATGAATAATTAGGCAGCGAGTGTTGGCAACGATCGAATCAGCACGTGTGTGAGTGTGTAGCGGGCGGCTCGCACGACGGACGATCCTCACGATGTAAACAGTGATTGTTAGACGAGTGACTAGAAAGGGTTGAACTGTCTCTGCCGCAGTCGCATTTCTTTGCCACATATATTTTTTCGCTTTCGATGGTGGAATTTGTCAATACTGATCAACGACCGAAACGCACAGCTGGGTTCCTTCTGCCCTGGTGACTCTGTACTTGCGCATGTGTCAATTGTGCAGTTTGGGAGACATTTAGCCAATTTGGCGCTAAACTTCGTGCTATATCAGACTCCGGGTTTTTGTTGCATTGTTGTGATGTAAATTGTTTTTATTTAGTCGTCTCATTTACGCGCTGAAGAAAGATTGAGTGAAACTTTTGAATATACAATGGAACGTTTACGACATATTTGATTTTATCCGCCTAACGCATCAGCCTACGGTTTGTGTAACAACGTAGATTCTGATATATTTTAAAATTTTACTGTATCTTATTTTTCTCATCGTAATTTTGCTTCCATTTTAGATGGTTCGATGAAATTACGAGAAACAGAAATTATTGTCGGTCACTCCACCACAGTGATAAAAACAAGCTTTAACAATTAGAATTAGGAGAGTGGGAAGAATCCATTTGAATCCCAGGATTACAGAGACTTGTCTCCGCCTTCCCCATTTACCTGAATGCAATGATCGCCCTTGTGGATTGGCCCAAGTGGATTTAAGTGCTAAGTGCCCCCGGAAAAGTGCTATAAAGTCCCCCGAGACGTACCCCCTTCAATAAAGAAGACACTACTCCGCCAAAGTGGAGAATTCCGCCCCATCATCCCCTCCCTCCTCCTCCTCCTCCCCTACCCCAACCAACTCATGCCTCGCCTCAACCCTCCTTGCTGAAGACGACGCCCACGAGGAAGAAGACCTACCCACCATGAGGAGCAGCCACCTCAGTCACGCCCACTCACAGGTAGGCCTAACAGTTTGAAAGTAAAAACAGGAATCAAGAGAGTGACATTTTCTTTGGTATAACCAAAGCCTGGTTCAGTGATTTTTCACATTTCCCACCTTTCTTTGAACAGTAGGAAAGATTAGGCTTATGCATTATCGTTGTTATAATAAGTAGACTCTTTACTCTGAGGAAGGCCCAAATATGAGTTCACATTGTCCCCTTTTTGAAAGCAGTCTAAGGCCCTTGCACCATTGTTTTTAGAAGTGGTCACTCCCTCTCACAGGTAGGCGTAGGCCTAAATCTGAATACAAGATGATGAAATCGAAGGCATGAATAGCATTTTCTTCACTTGAAATTAATGTGTGTAATTGTTCAGTACCCTAATTTATTTTAAATACACATATCCAAGACCGAATCGTAATTATGGGCAATAAGAAATAGCCGCTTAATTACGTCTACGCATGCAGGTGCCTCTGAATACATGATAACAAAATAAAGAAATGGATTTTTCATTGTAGGCCTAAAAAGAATGTTCAGGTGTTATGAGCAGCCACTTACCTAAACCTAGATATTGGAACAGAAGAAACGAAAGATTTTTCTTTTTCGTATTTCGTCTATTTAGATAATGCAGTAGCCCATAGTTCTTCGTATTGTTGCAGGAAGGAGTAGCCACCTAATTAAATACGCATGGGATTTATTACCGTGAGAGAAGTCGCGGTTAGGCCTATACGTAATATTTAGGATTGTGGCGAAATATAAGATTCGGCAGAATTTTCCTGGGCGTACATAAAAACTACGTTTTCACCATTTTCTTGATTTTTTATAACCCAAGTCATTCTAATCTACCTAGAGTTATGAGCCATCAGGAACTGTCGTTACCCAAAGCTTTATTATGATTATGTGAAAAAACAGCACCTGATTCATGCCTAATCAAGTATAGGCCTAAATCCAGGAGGAAAAAATAAATGGAAAAAATGCCGCCTGTGTTTTTTCACAGCTGCGTGGGGAATTGCCAAACCTTTGTTATTTATCTCGCATAACTAGCACAGCCTCGTAGGCCTACTGTAACGTAACCATTAATTTCATCTAAATTATGCTCCCTGGAGTACATGACATGGCCCCGACAGATAAGGCAGGATTTGCCCTCATGAAACACAAACAATGGATGAGATTATCACTCTCTGGGAATCTTATACAATCTCTTAATAACCAGTGATAATTATTACGACGGATGGAGCCCGGTAACCACAACAATGCTTTGTTGGAGGTGATATCGCCGCCGCAATGAACGTAATGTTTGCATGTTTTTTCAAGAGGTTCGTTAGAATGTAAAATCAACGTTGATGCGTATTTAATTCTCTCTCTCTCTCTCTCTCTCTCTCTCTCTCTCTCTCTCTCTCTCTCTCTCTCTCTCGTGTGTAATGTATAGATTTCTTTAATAGGTTTTTCTTCAGTAATATAATTATTTCTGAACAAATACGCCTGTCTCTTTTTTCATAATTAGATTATAGAATTCGCTTTTCAAAAAAAGTACAAGACCTTTGTTCATAGTATTTGTATATACAGAATTAACCGTGAAAGTTTAAAGTACTTTGTATCGACAAATTTTACCATATAAACAAATACAATATCGTTGAAAGTTCTAGACGGGTTTGATTTTGTTAATTAAACGACGAAAGTTTGAGGAATAGATTTGTCATATTTATTTTATGGTTGAATTAGAATAACAGTTTTGGGTCTCTACGTGGTGTTTGTTTATTTTTTATTTTTGTTATAGTGATTCTGCCATGGGAATCATAGTGGATGAAATCTGAAAAAGTATGTTATATTCCCGTAGACATCACATTTCGAAATTTTGGTTTTTGAGCAATTTTGATTTTCCTCCACATATATCTGTTATATTATTTTATTTTATTTTATTTTACTTACTTATTTGGTTGTGAGGGAATGGGTGTTTTTGTTCTGGCGTTAAACCTACCTAAGATAGGTGGGACTACCTCTCCTTAAATGATTGACACATAAATTGCGTTCCAGCGCTTCACCTACCGCTTCTTTCAATGTCTGGCATGAGTTGATCAAATTTTGACCTTTTGTAAATAGCGGTGGTTGGATGCCTGTCGTAACTGTTCTGCCTTGCAGTAAAACAGGATCTTTGTCTTCTGTCTGATTAGATTTTTGTTTCCATGCAGACAAGAAATATATATTGCTTTCGTCTGTGGCGATTTGTGTGGTACTGAAGGAATTCAAAATTAAATGTCAGAAGAATTGAGTTTTTTATTTTTTTTTAAGAAGCGAAAAAGGGAGTAACTTGATTCCCAGGTCTATTATGAATTTCGTGCTATGGAACATGAGGGTTAATGGATCTGGGTGTATCTTAATTATCGTACTAGTGATGATAATTGTTTCATGATTTTTGTGCGGCATTTCTTTGACTGTGGGTCTACATAAAAAAAAAAATTAGTGTCCTCTTTGTAAGTCATTTATGGCTGTCGTATTACTGAAGATAAGTTTCATGTTTGTTTTATCGCAATGTTCATTTCATGTTATCTGAAGATGGCGGCCTTTGTGTTCAGGTAGGTGTAGCCTGGTCTTGTTCTGCGGCAAATGATAACGTTGATGATCCTTTTGAATCCAAGTCACTTCATTTGATCGTAGACGAGAATTCTTTGTAGGCTTCCTCTGATTGTCAAAATGAATTCTAGTTTTCTGGTGTGTAGTAGTTGTGTTTTTTTCGGAGATACTCAAACCATAATTTTTCCCAGCCTTTCTTTTAGGCCTATTCAGTGTTTTCCATTGAAAATAAGTACATGTATTTTCCTTAACGTTCCTTTTGTGTTGAGTATATTTTTAGACTAACATTTTGCATACATGAAGTATTGTTATTTGCATATTTTGACATCGTCTATTTGAAGATGATAATTTTTCTTTGTTCTGTTTCTTGCTTACAAGTATTCTCTCGAACTCCCTCTTCAGAAGGTGATGAGATCCTGTAACTCTATTTTGGGTGTGTATTTGTCATTTGTAAATTATTACATAATTTTTGTAATCAATTGCTGTTGCTATGTAACCTTGTCTTTGCTGTACAAGAATAATTAAAAGACATTTCCTTTTTTGATAAAATGGACCACACCCATTTTTGTTTGTATATACTGTACTTCAGCGCTTTTTCTAAACCGAGATTTTTTCTACCCTACTAGACCTCTGTGTTTTTGTGTGTGTGTGTGTGTAGGCTTTTGTGCGTGCATGTTTTCTTTATGAATATTCTCTTCATACACCATTATACTTCCTTAATACTTCGTGGTTATTTTTAACATATATCTGACTTAATTATTCATACAGTTACGTAAACACATTTGTCACGAGGAAGCAAGGAAGCCTTAGCCTTTGGTTGGGATTAATTTCTAAAAACTTTTTTATAGCTTCGTCTGCTTCCCTCATTATTGCAGCCTCTGCTTTCTTTATTCATTTGCATCTTCTGCTTCCTCTTTTAACAGAGTTATCTGCTGTCACATTTTCTATAATTTCTAAAAAAAAAAAAAAAAAATTAGCTTCGTCTACTTCCCTCATTATTGTAACCGCTACCTTATTCATTTGCATCTTCTCTCACTTTTAACAGAGTTGTGTGCTACCATTTTATTTAAATCTTCTTCTTCCCGCTTCATCTAAACATCTGCTTCTGTTTTTATTCGCGTCGTCTGCTTTCGCCTCCATTTAAGTCATCTGCTTGCTCTTGATCGTTATCCTTATATCGGTATTACCCGTGAATTTTAGCCAGCCACCTCGTAGCATTCAATAAGAAGCCCCCATTAAAAGACCATGTGTGTCTGTTTATCATATGCGTTTCGGCGTAATTACTCAGCGTATAACGTTACTCTCAGTTCGACCTTGCGTATAACAGCGTTGGATAAAAGGAAGCTTTGTACTCTTGATTAAGTTTTTTTCCCTATATCCAGTTCTACGTTACATGATATGCTCGTCTAATGTGACGATTTGCGATGGTATTGTGAGGGTACTGCAATTATGATGGTCCAAGTTTGTTCCTATTTTTAGTTTTCTGAAAAGAAAACTATTGTGCCGGCTTTTTCGGTTCGTCCGCACTTTTTATGTCCGCCTTCAGATCTTAAAAACTACCAAGGCTAGAAGGCTGCAAATTGGTGTGTTGATCATCCACCCTCCAATCATCAAACATTTCAAATTGCAGCCCTCTAGCCTCAGTAGTTTTTATTTCATTTAAGGTTAAATCTAGCCACGATCGTGCGTCTGGCAACGATATAGGCCAGGCCACCACCCGGCAGTGGTTAAAGTTTTATGGACCGCGGCTCATACAGCATTATACCGAGACCACCGAAAAATAGATCTATTTTCGGTGGCCTTGATTATAAGCTATACAGAAAACTCGATTGCGGTGAAGAAACTTTGGCGCATTTTTTACTTGTTTCTTTGTCGTCCAATTGTTCGTTATAAGATGTTGGTCTAATATGGCGTTTTGTGATGATTTTGTGATGGCACTGTAATGTTAATGCCCCCAGGCAAAGAAGGTGTTATGACGTTTTTGTGTGTTGTGACGGTGGTTTGGGATTTAGAGAAGCGGTTCGCGCGGTGGTTTTCTGCTGTGTCGACATGGTGATGGAACGGGGCCTTCTGAACCGTTGGATGTACGGCAATTAACAACGCCGGATTGTCGAATATTAGTTAGTTTTGTATTGATGTTGATGAAGATTGCCTTTTTCTGTAATTATTTTTCAATATCAACATCTTCAGTCATGCGATCTCATTACATGATCGATGTAAAGGTCAGTATAACCAAACTTATCATCGCCAAATTATATATATATATATATATATATATATATATATATATATATATATATATATATATATATATATATATATATATATATTACATATATATATAATATATATATATATATATATATATATATATATATATATATATATATATATATATGTGTGTGTGTGTGTGTGTGTATGTGTGTTTCAGTATAAGCAATTTCTCTAAACAGGGGGTGGTTCAAAGAAAAATAACACAGCAGGCACTGCGACATTCAGCTTAAACTCGTGACTCTTTTACGAAAACCTTGTAGATAAACTTGCAGAGAAGACCTCCTCATAATTTATATATATATATGTATATACATACATATATGTGTGTGTTGTTTTAATGACCATCATCAGAATATCTTTTCCAAAGTAATGGCAGGATGACGTCATAGAGTAGACTATGTGCCCTGTCATCAGGAGAAGGAGGAAGAGCCTATGCCCTTGAGAATAATAGGAGTGGGAGCAGCAAGAGTTGGAGTAGGTTTCATAGAAGTAGGAGTTGGAGGAGGAGTAGCAAGAGTGTAACAACAGGGAGTAGTAGTCGTAGGGGTAGTTGCATTAGGAGTAATAGGATCAGTAGTATTGAAAGCATAAGTAGTAGATAAGTAGGAGGAAGAATAATAGGAGTGGAAGCAGAGGCGGTAGGAGGCGTAGGAGTAGCAGGAGTTGGCAATGGGTGACCTTTAGCCTTGAATCTGGTGCTGGGGAAGGAGCAGGGGAAAGTGTGTGGGAGCATTTGGGGAAGGGGTAGGGGGCCTGGGAGGGGGAATGGGACACCCTCGGATAGAGGTAGGGGCCGGGGAGGGCTGAATAGGAGTTGAGAGGTTGGGGAGTAGTGCAATTCGATATTAAAGGGATCTGCAGCAGCGCTAGTGGTTGGTGATAAGGCAAGGGAGAGAGAGAGAGAGAGAGAGAGAGAGAGAGAGAGAGAGAGGATGAAGAAAAAATGTTTATTTTGGAATTGAGATATCTTGAGCAAAAAACAGGTATTAAAGAGAGAGAGGGAGAGCGTGAGAAAAAAATGTTTATGCTTGGAATTACTATATCTTGGACAAAAAACAGGTACTAGGGGAGAGAGAGAGAGAGAGATGGGCTGACTGACTGATGTAACAAACACGAAAACAAGAAAAAAGCGTAATGGTATTTCTAAACATCGATAAAAAGTCAGTTGCGTAATTATGTAAACATTCTCTCTCTCGTTTTCAAGGAAGGTTCTAAAAATACAAATATGTGTGAGACTCGTGTACACCTAAGTCGTAGGAGTAATTGGAATGAGCATGCGCACATCAAACCAGACAGTCTTCAGTTACGTAAGGAATTGAGGATAAAAAAAGGGGGGGGAGGGTATACAGGCTCCTTTTAATTATTTCCGTGCTTTATTTCATGTTTTCTCGTTACGTCATACGTAGGCTACACTCTGAAGCGTAGCCTACTCGAGATCTTTCGTATTCTAATTGGAAGCCTCGTTAACATAGTTTTATAAGCTTACGTAGATCAGGTTTATTTATTTATTTTTGGGAGGATAGTACGTATTAGCGTCTGCCGGGGCCCTGTAGGTGCTAGAAGAGATGGTAGACGTGTACCTACTTGGATGAGAGCTGTGAGAAGGGAGGATGGAGATAGGTGGAGATTTGTGGAAGATAGAGCCCAGAAAAGACCTTGGTGTGGAATTTCACAGAGGCCCCTTGCGTCACGTGGCGTTGGATGAGATGATGATGATGATGATATACTTATTTATGTATTTATTTATTTAGTACATAAGTGCTCGAAATAGGTAACAATCAACATTAAATAAAACTATACACACACACACACACATATATAATGAACATTTAATTGTAATTGCAGTGATGTAATGTATATGCAAGGAAATAAATAAATGCGTAAAAAAAGAAACATGATAAAGATTAGGAAAATATGCTTTACTGTATAATCAGGCAAATAGTTCATCCCTAGGTTTCGTGCGTTCTATCTGACACGCAAGCGGACACATGTTTAGTATTCCTATTGTTGTGACCACAATGATAACAATAAATCACATCCTGTGGTACTTTACTGCAATATCCTACTTAGTCTATTTATATGTGTACATATACTGCCTGTATTCGGTAAGTTATTCAAGTTTGTTTTTACTGTATATAGCCAGCTTACCCCACATCCTTAGGCCTACTCGTGCGGATCTCTTTCGTAGATGGAGTATTCATCTCTGTTTACAAAACAAAGACACATCGCACGTTATTGTCTGTGATAAAGTTGATAAGGGTAGAAGGCCTTGAGCGCAGCCATCCAGTGGGTCATAAAACACGCATCGAATAGGTGATCAGCACATAACCATTCAATAGGGTGTAGGACATACATAGCCGACTAATCAGTTAATGGATAATATCATCAAATAGGCCCAAGCGAAAACATCCACTTGCTAAGAGAACATGACCATCCAATAGGTATTTGGACTGTCATCCAGTTAAGTAATAGGATAAAGCCATCCCAAAGTGACTACGCGTGATCAGCCGGATTTCATTGTACGTGACTGGGTTATGGGAGAGGGTATTGCAGCCTTTTGTACTAATTTTGAGTTACATCCAGGGTTAGGATCGAAAATTGTCTGTGTAGCCTATGTAGTAAAAACTAAATATTCATGTTCATTTTAGTACTCATAGGAATATACAAAATATGCATGGTCCTTTTAATACTTATTGGCCTATTTAGTATATCTTGAAGACAAGTACCCATAATATTCAAGGACGAGCTTAGCTTAGATGGGTAACCACCAACAAACATTAAACGCCGTCGACATATAATTTGTTTGAACAGTGTGTATGTGTGTGTGTGTGTTCTAGATATGCAAAATCATACGCAGTTACTACAGATGTAAACGACTGTTCCCTGACAACCCACGCACGCGATCTAATCTTAAAATAACCGAGGTGGCTGGTATACAGTGTTGGTAGGCCTGACGGTCTTAGGCAGTTGTGGAGAATAAAGAAGAGGAATTCTGCAATTGCGTGCTAGGACACGTCGCTGTGACCCCTGGGAGTGACGTCGGCTATGGTGGCACTATACGCCTTGCGCTCTAGCACTATTCCGTTCAAATATGTTGTCATGCTGGGTCTCTGAACCCTTTGGAGACCCCTCCTTTTGACAGTGTTGAATTTTTGTCCCTATATGCAATTGGAATTGGATGCACAGATTTGGTACATAGGAAAAATGTATGCGCATGACCTACCTTTTTTCAGCCAAAAGTTGAGGGCTTGCCTTAGAGGCAGGGAGAAAATATAAGTACAAAACTGCATGACTCACTCTCTCCTTCCCGTTCCCTCTCCCTCTCCCGTTCCCTCCCCCACACTCTCCATCACAGGACTCTGTGTTGGTGGTTTTATCGAACGATGCCCTCGCTCCAGCAAGGCCTTTACTCACGCTTGCTTACTCTCTCTCTCTCTCTCTCTCTCTCTCTCTCTCTCTCTCTCTCTCTCTCTGTTTTTCACCAGAAAGTAAAAATATAACACAAATCTTGTGTCAGCCGGTCGTTGCCTCTTGTCAAATATAAGCGTACATAAAAACTCCTCTCTCTCTCTCTCTCTCTCTCTCTCTCTCTCTCTCTCTCTCTCTCTCTCTCTCTCTCTTTGGCCTGCTTGCCCTTACTTGGCCTGACTTCTGGGTCTTTCCCATAATCTTCAGGGCTTAGACATCCTTATTCATGCTCCTGTGATCGCTTTCAAGTCAGTGCCGCAATCACGTCTGTCCACACTGACGTCTCATTTCTGTGTGAGGTGTTTGTCTTTGTTTTTTTGTATGTTTATTTGTTTGTGGATGAGCTGTGTTTGTTTATTAGTTATTTGGCCTGGTGGACATTGATTGGGATTAGGCCTATGTCATTCTGGCAATGATTTAATGGATCGATTTGGTCCGTCATGTGTTTCGTAGATCATTTGATATGGCCGACCTTGATTTCGGCAGGCCTGCCCGTCTTCGGTTAAGTAATGTGAAAGAAATGACAGGGATACTGGTTAAACAGTGAATAACAGTTGACTGGTATTCCAAAGAAATTGGTGTCACTCCTGGGCACTATCTGCTCCTAGTTCTCTCACTGTAAATAGGTCATATTTAGGTCATATTCGACTAACAGTGCGTTTAATTGAAAAACCAGTAGTTTGATGTCCTGTGCAGCTCACCTAGGTGAATCGGAAAAATAAAAGTAGAAGTTTTGGCATCCCGTTATCACATTCTTCATTCTTACTGTTACAATACGAGGCATTTTACGCCTGAACTGTTTTCTTTTTTATTTATGACATAATAACAGTGAAAGCTCAAGCTAACAGACTTTAGAATAACCGATGTCTTGAAGAACACGAACGTCATTCCTTGCTTGTATATTCATCGCCTAAACTTTGCTTCCGGGTTATAAAATGTAAATACCATCACGAGTTACAGTTAAGAGTCTTTGTAGCAGCGGTGGAAAGTGGTATTTGGAAGTCGTGAACTACACAAGTTTTTTTTCACTCTTAGCTGGCATTAAAGTCTCCAATAAATGTATCAGATACACATGGCCTAAGTAAAACTAATTTTTACTGTCTGAGAAAAGTGTAAAGGGCGAAGAGGAATTTGAAAAATTCATTTTATGTAGAATCCAGTGGAACGCCATTGGAACTAGGAAGTAGCTACGATTCTGTGCTGTCAGTTACAACAGGTGTTGTTTAATTAATATATAGAAAACGTATTTCTGATTTAGGTAGAGAAGTGAGACCCTTGAGGTAGGCGCCACCAGATTCCACAAAGATAGGCCTACCTTCAGTAAAATGGTTCAGACGGTCACAAGTACGGTGCTTATTGTCTTGAGGAATGCATAGTGGTGTTCAGAGATGGGGGTATGAGATTCAAAGGTATTTATGATGATAATGATCAAGTAAGAAAGTGAAATACATTAAAGTAACCTCATTAGTAAGATAGCACAGTGACAGAGGTTAGCTTGTTGACACGGCTCAGGAACTCTGAGAACAGTCGCGGGCTTCGAATGATAATGCTGGTCAGGTGGAGGAAAGTACAATAGACGTAGATCTGTTTGGATGACTGGTCCGTTAGTTAGTGTGGAGAAAAAAAATCCTTATAAATTTCATGAACTAAATTTATAACTATTTATTTTTTCTCTTGCTGTTAGTTCATACGAAGTTAATCCTGAATGAAATGATCACAGTCCTTCGTGAATGATTTTATTTCTTAGCTGGATTCGAGTGTTTTACTCAAACATTGGCATGTTCATCTGGAATGCATGTGCATAGGACGACTAGAAAATATTTCTTTCTAATAAGAAAAGTGTCATGTAACTACGCATAAACAATGCTGAAGGTATGAAGAGTAAATTATGTTAATGAGTAAATTATGTTAATGCTAAGTATTTTATTCACTGCAGCAAACTTCGCAGTGCCTTAAGCCCTCCTAATTAGACTCCTAGACTCAACCCAATGCTTGGAATCGCGATGATTCACCTCCCACACCCTCTCTCCGTCTCCTCAGGTGCCTGGTGGGCATGTACAGTGTGCTCGATGTGGGACTGTGGGTGTGTGCACTTACACTTATCAATCCTCATTGCGCCAAACGAGTTTTGATTGACCTTGTAGTGAGTGAATCAAAAACGAAATCAATCGGTGTTCTTCCTCTTTATGAACTATGCTTTGTGATCTTATTGACATGCAGATTAAAGGAAATTAAGTACGCTTACGTTTTTCTTTTTCTCTCTTACTGGAAATAGGTCGAGAGAGGTACGAATGCTAAAAAAACATCTACTTTAATGAACTGTTTCTTACATTGAAGCCGTTTAGATGAGTCGCGAATCGCAGTGAGGACTCATGAAACCGACTGACACAGCTGTTCCCATCTTCTACACATATTTGCTAGGTTACGAAGCATTACGTAGGCCCATAATTCAAATCTTGTACCTTGTTATATTTTTCTGGAAGGATCAGTTTTGACTAGGCCTGCCGCCGTAGTCATTATGGTTTGTTGTTGGATTTGCATAGGAATTTTTTCGGATTTGTGGCTGTACAACGTTACTCTTTGAATCTAAATTCATTTGATATTTATCATGCCGTGAAAATAAACTATAAGACGTGTTCAGTAGGCAAGCATAGGCTAATGTTATAGGCTTTATATATATATATATATATATATATATATATATATATATATGTGTGTGTGTGTGTGTGTGTGTGTGTGTGTGTGTGTGTATTTATGTAATATGTATGTTTCTCTGTCATCTCTTCTTAAGTCTACATATTTTTTACATCAAAGGTCTTCAGAGTTACGCTCACATCGGAACTTGGGGTACTAACTACCAAAAGAGCCTTTCACAGTCCTGCAGGCTAACTTCCCCCGCCCTTCACGGGATAGAACTCACATAATAGAACATCTTCGCCAGTAGGACGGAAGTTAAAGTCAGGCCTTTGATGGAACCTTTGTGATCTAACCTACTTGAAAGGAAGCCAAGATTTACGAAGCGTCAAAAGTAGTGCTGAGGTTTTATCGTTGATGTTGGCTCTCTCTCTCTCTCTCTCTCTCTCTCTCTCTCTCTCTCTCTCTCTCTCTCTCTCTCTCTCTCTGCCGTTTTGCCTTGGAGGGGGAAGATACAGTTTGTTAGCTTTCTAGTATAAGTAGCCACCCCCATGTTCTTCTCCATCATGGTTGCAGCCTACCACAGTCAGCTAACTAGCAAATTTTAGAAGGTCAAGGGTTTGTGAAGGTTAGAGGCGAAGGACACACTAAGTTAAGGGTTAGATAACTGCTGATGAACATACAGTTATAGGTTTATTGACCGGCTTAGTCTGTGGAAGATTTCACCTCAATGGGCTCATCTAACATTCGTTCAGCATTTAATGCATGAATATTAAAATCACATACGTTAATACGTACGTACATGCATACATTCAATTGTATTTATGTATGTGTGTGTGTCTGTTTGTGTACACGTTTCACATGCGCGTTTGAGTTCGAAACAGA
>NC_089753.1:38333912-38343912 GCF_040412425.1 Macrobrachium rosenbergii | reverse complement strand
AGAATTACATAAAAATTGCTGTTTACTCTTTACAATAACAGTGCTTCAAATTTCGTTGCGTTGGCAGGGCGTTTGTGCAGAATAACTGGAAACTGTATTGCTATAGTTTTTAGAATTTTCGTGTGTTCCATTTTTCTATATGTTTACGCCGTGACATTTTGAACCCCATTGCTTTTAACATTTTTATTTCAACACTTTTTTTTATGTTCTCCCAGCTTATATTTTTCTGTTGCGTTCTGTATTCTGAACTTATTATTTACAGTCTGCGTTCTGTATTCTGAACTTATTATTTACAGTCTTAGGTGATTTTCAAAGCTTCTTACAGTTTTAATTATACTTACGGTACTCTCATATGTGTTTTCCAAAGGCTTATTATATATTGTCTTACCCTTCGAAACTGTCAGAAGTTTAATTTGTTTTCGAAGCTTAATACTTTCATTCTTTTTGTTTTCGAATCCTCGTACTTTCATTCTTTATTTGTTTTTGAAGCTTACTACTTTCATTCTCTATTTGTTTTCGAAGCTTACTACTTTCATTCTCAATTTGTTTTCGAAGCTTCGTACTTTCATTCTTAATGGGTTTTCGAGGCTTACAACTTTCACTCTTAATGTGTTTTTGAAGCTTACTACTTTCATTCTAAATGTGTTTTCAAGGCTTCGTATTCTCATTCTTAATGTGTTTCGAAGCTTACTACTTTCATTCTTAATGTGTTTCGAAGCTTACTGCTTTCATTCTTAATGTGTTTTCAACGCTTACTACTTTCATTCTTAACGTGTTTTCGTAGCTTACTACTTTCATTCCCAGTGTGTTTTCGAAGCTTGCTACTTTCATACTTAATGTGTTTTCGAAGCTTCGTACTTTCATTCTTAATGTGTTTTCGAAGCTTACTACTTTCATTCTTAATGTGTTTAGAAGCTTACTACTTTCGTTCTTAATGTGCTTTCGAAGCTTACTACTTTCATTCTAAATATGTTTTCGAAGCTTACTACTTTCATTCTAAATGTGTTTTCGAAGCTTACTACTTTCATTCTTAATGTGGTTTCGAAGCTTACTACTTTCATTCTTAATGTGTTTTCGAAGCTTACTACTTTCATTCTTATGTGTTTTCGAAGCTTACTACTTTCATTCTTAATGTGTTTTCGAAGCATATTAATGTTAAACCATTATTTATGTGTGGAACTCATTACGGTATTATGGTATGGTAACCCCAATCTCTCTTCATTTTCTTTCTAAAATTTAGGGGTTCTAGTCCAAGAAAGGTGTCTCATTATTCTAATCTGGTTAATATCATTGTGCAGTGTACTTTCTCCTTATTATAGTAAAAGCTTTTAGGGAAATTGAGAATGTTTTCTATTGTGGTTTATGGGGTGAAGTTCCCATGAGAATAATTAAAAGAGATTTTTAACTCATTAACGAATATTTTGGGGTGTGGAGATTCTTGATTTACACTCCGGCTGCAGAGTGTGTGTTTGAGAGAGAGAGAGAGAGAGAGAGAGAGAGAGAGAGAGAGAGAGAGAGAGAGAGAGAGAGAGAGAGAGAGAGAGTGAATGATTTAAGACAATTGAAAATTAGTATTTATATAGTATTTATAGACGTTATTCATATGTTATTTGGCATTTCAAAATAATCACAGAGCATTTTCTTTAGAAATAAAAAAAAAAAACAGTCCATTGACACAATCAGTTACAAAAATGTATTTGATAAAATTTTCGAAAATGCAGTTTTGTTTATGATTTTTCCATATCTGAAAGAACAGAAGGGATAGGACTATTTATTTATGTCACTTTAACTCTCTCTCTCTCTCTCTCTCTCTCTCTCAGTAATTGGTTGATCAGGTTTGACGGCACAGTAATCCCTATGTTAAAATGCATATTGAATTATGTGATTTTTAGTGCATGGCGTCAGCTTCGACATTTTAATTCATGGAAATTCAATTTTCCAGTATCTTTCATTTTGAATTTAGCAGTTGGAAGTTTATATCTTCTCTGTGTCAATGCATAGCCTATATGTCTGACTTTACAGAAATGTATTGCATAAGCCACATAGTGTAATGTGATTTTTCAAGAATTTTTAAAATTAATTGATAAGGTCAGATGAAAGGGTTGAGCAAGACACCTTTTAAAAATACTTACTTTTGCACGAATTCTTTCTGTTCGCAAGTTATTGGTTTACATTTTCATAAAAGTTTTCATTGTCTTCTGTATGTGTGCTAGGAAGACATGGAGAGAGAGAGAGAGATTAAATTATTGATTGATGTCACAACGGCGAAAGTGTTCGATTCCTAAAATAAGTTATACAACACTTCATTAAAACGTTGAGAGAGAGAGAGAGAGAGAGAGAGAGAGAGAGAGAGAGAGAGAGAGAGAGAGAGAGAGAGAGAGAGATCGCTAATTGATTATGGCTTCCGGTTTTCACTTGACATTTTCCCTGCGGTCCACAAGTCGCTGAGGAAGATTAGATGGCCATCAGGCAGTGAAAGTCTTACCTAAATTTTATCCACCTTAATATCTCGTAGATGGGACCAGGTACTTGTATGCGGTTAGGCGTTTTTCCCGACGTCGGAAATATCCGATGGATCTTGTGAATGGTTTCACCCCCAGGCAGTTGTCATTTTGATTGTATACATTTTGATGGGAGTGATGAGCACGTACATCTGGTGAGAATTTCTCTACCCCAGGTGTAACCCTGAGCAGTGGATTGAAATTTGGCATCTAATTCATTTCGTACTTCAACAGAGGCACAGGCTAGTCGATTTTAGGGAACGTCCTCAGAATGTTCCACCTAGTCCTGGTTCGAGAATAGAACCTCACTAGCTAAGTTTGGGGGCTGAGCGCTAACGGAGAGAGGGAACTGATTATATATATATATATATATATATATATATATATATATATATATATATATATATATATATATATATATATATATATATATATATATATATATATATATATATACATTATATATACACATACATTTTTTTGTGCATATTTAATGACGAACCCTTTTTTTATTTTTCTGTAAGGATTGGTGGCTTCAGAGTATGCTCTTGCTATTGAATATAGGTTGAACACGATTAGAAAACTTTCCGCATCTTCAGGAAACATGTAGTGAAAAAATTAATTTGGTATTGGTTACTGAATAGTGTTTACTACCATTTTTAAAAATCGCTTTTCCAGCGTATAGAGCACAAATGTAAAAATAGCAACATACTGCTAATAACTGACCCGTTAACTGGAAAAATAATACTTAAATCCATGAAGTTTTCGGCTTCATTGAACTTTTTCGCAGTAACGCCAGTTGGATGAATTAACGAACCAGTTGGAAGATGGCTGTTTAACTGTGTCTGTACGTTTGCTCATTCATCTTGGGGTAACTTAAGGCACCGTAACGGAATTCAGTAGTACTTACGAAATGTACCTGAGGCTCTGTATTCTCTTAACTTCTAACGGACAATAGCAGACTTTGGTGGAGAAAAATGTGTTCCTTCGTAGGGTTTTGCGTTGGCGAAAGTATATATTCTCCCTGAGTGCTTTCAGGTCAAGTGATGTGAAACGAGACGTTCGCCATGAGGTTTGAGAAAGAAACGGTTTGATCAAGATGTGTGGATTCAAACGGATTTGTCCGCAAGACTGCTCAGTTAAATCCCTCTCAGTCAGTTGGACTGGGTCTTGCAGTCATTCAGTTCTCTCTCTCTCTCTCTCTCTCTCTCTCTCTCTCTCTCTCTCTCTCTCTCTCTCTCTCTCTCTCTCTCTAAATGAGGGGCCACCCAAGCGCGGTCGATGTTTCAATAGAGTTCTTGGAAGGTCATTACAAGGATAAGAGAAGCTTTTGATGGTACATTACTGCTTATCCTTTCAAAATTCTTTTGTATGCGGTTACATAACTCGATTTAAGCGTTTGACCAGCACAATGATTGTGTGCCTTTGTGTTGGTTACACACGTAGCCTACGCAGCGCACACACACACACACACAATATATATATATATATATATATATATATATATATATATATATATATATATATATATATATATATATATATATATATATATATTCTGTGTGCGTGTGTTTAGTCTCTTTAACTAATATGGTGTGGCTCCAGATATAAAAAAATCATTGCTATGTCTGTCGATCATCTGCTGAATTAAGGGCGAATCGTCTTTACAGGAAATTTCAACATCAGCTGTTTCTTATGCCTACACCGGAAGACTCATCATCTGTACTTGGACCCATCTTCCTCCCCAGTACACACACACTGCGCCACTCGCCTCTATTTTGCACTCTTGAATACTAAGGCCCTTTCATTCCTATATCCTCCTTCCTCTTCCTTCCAACACCTCTGTATTATAAGAGCATTGTTTCCTTTTAATTTTCTGAAAAGAAAACAATTGTGCCGGCTTTGTATGTCCATCCGCACTTTTTTTTTGTCCGCACTTTTTCTGCCCGCCCTCAGATCTTAAAAACTATTGAGGCTAGAGGGCTGCAAATTAGTATGTTGATCATCCACCCTCCAATCATCGAACATGCCAAAATGCAGACCTCTAGCCTTAGTAGTTTTTATTTTATTTAAGGGTAAAGTTAGCCATGATCGTGCTTCTGGAAACGCAGTAACAGTCCACCACGTCCGGCTGAGAGTTTCATGGGCCGAAGCTTATACAGCAGTATACCGAGACCACGTAAAGATAGATCTATTTTCGGTGGCCTTGATTATGCTCTACAGAAAACTCGATTGCGCCGAAGAAACTTCGGCGCATTTTTTACTTGTTTTCTTTCATTGTCTCTTCGTGACCAGGCCCCAGGAAAACACAGATCTACCTTTTCACCTACGCTAACTTCTCACCTTAATGTTATTCCTATCTCGAAATTTCTAACTCTTTCAATCATTCGTACTCCTCACATACAAGCAAACCATTCATAAATATGCAATCTTGTTGCCATATATACTCATCAGTGTATGGGTAGTACGCACAGACAGATAAATACTCAGAAGCAACAGCTGGTTCATACATCACTGAAAGGCAATTATGCCCTGACAACGTCAAGTCTCTATCTCTGAGATCTGTGACAAATACTCCAAGTTGAAGAGGCACTGGAGACAGAGGTGCTTCTGTTGCCTCTTGGATGGGGTTGCCTGATGATAGTGATGGCAGTCAGTTAGCCTATGATGATGGTAATGGTGTTGATAGTAGTGATGACAGTTATGATGCTAGTAATGATGATGAAGTAGTGATTACAGTTCAGATGATAGCCGTGGCATTGATAGTAGTGATGAGAGTTGTTTATGACTATGATTTTGACGAGGGTAGTGGTAGTAGCTGTGATAGTGTTATAAGAGTTATGATAATAATGGTGATGATAGTGGCCTAAAACAGGTAATATTACTGTACATCAATGATTGCGATGAAGCTTGATGCTTATAATCTAAGTGATGATAAAAGTGACCGTAGGGCATAGTGATATCGATAATGATGATGGTGACTGACAATGGACGTTGATGAAGGTATCTACAAAAAATGTTACAATAGCGATGAAAATGGTATTGACAGTAATAGAAATGATTGTGATGAAGGTAGCTGTAACTTAGTAGATATCAGTGATGATGATGATGATGGTTTTTTTTGGGGGTATGACAGTGACTGTTGACTTTTGCAAATTGATGTTATCGTCTTTGGAGCTCTTTTGCAGCTGCTAGATTTTGCGTCTTGCTGACGGTCGCTCGTCAGGTCTCGAAAGCTCTGTCAACAGAGTTTTTCTTCGGTGCTTTTCCACCTTGTTTATTTTTTTTCTTTTTTTTCCCCCGTCTCTTCTTGTTCTAGTTCCCTGTCGTTTTCTCTCTTCTCGTGGTCCTGTTCTTGTTCTTTTCGTTTTTCCTCTGTATTCTTCGCATGTTTTCTTGTTTGTCTTCTGTTTATTCGTCATAATCTTCTTATATATTCGCTTTTGCCTTCTTCCTTCCCTTCTTATTCTATCTCCTCGTTCTTTAATGCTGCTTCTTCTCTTATTTTTTTTTTCTGTCAGTCTTATTTTCTTTGACTTCCAACCTTCCTTGTTATCCTCCCTTTTGGCTTCTTGTTCGGTGTAATTTATGGGTTTTTATCGTCTATCTTTTCCTTAGTTTTATCTGCTGTCTTGAAATATATAATTATATATATATACGAGTATATATATATATATATATATATATATATATATATATATATATATATATATATATATATATATATATATATATACTGTATAAACGTACTATGTTACATATACACACACATATATAGCCTACTGTATGTATATAAACACTTGTTTTGACTTTTGGCCTTATTTTAATCTTTATCTTTGTATATTAAAGTTATTTTTTGTATTTTATATGAAATTATCTTCTCGACTTCAATACTCATATATTTATATATTTCTGAATCTGAGAATAATGTTTAATTTCCAGCTATTTTCGCGTTGTTAAAATAAAAGTTCGCCATCATTATTTGAGAATACACGTTTTGTGTGTATGCTAGTAATGTCCCAGTTTTCAAACGTTACACATCCTAATGTTACCCGAGTGTGTGAACAGCTGCCGTCAGTGCACCTCACACGGTGCACTGTAGGCATTACTCAAGGTTCTTTGCAGCGTGCCTTCGGCCCCTAGCTGCGTTCCCTTTCGTTCCTTTTACTGTACCTCCTTTCATCTTCTCTTTCTTCCATCTTACTTTCCACCCCCTCCTAACAGTTGATTCATAGTGCAACTGCTTTGAGGTTTTCCTCCTGTTACACCTTTCAAACCTTTTACTGTCAATTTCCGTTTCAGCGCTGAATAACCTCATTGGCCCCAGTGCTTGGCCTTTGTCGACCTCATAGGTTAAGCTTGGCCTCTGGCCTAAATTCTATATTCGGTTCAGTTCAGTTTAGAAAGAAAATTTAACATGTCTCGCAAACGTCTCGTACAGTGTTTGGTATGTTTGGCTTCTATCTGTAAGCCATATTAAGGCGATCCAGCGTTGAAAGCGTAACCTGAGCGGCCCTATCAGGTGGCGCAACAAAAGAGGTGGCATCAGAAGGCAGCCGGGCAGGTGCTAAACAGAACGCAACCTAACACGTCTAAATCGTACTCTGGTTCGCAGGCGGCGGCACACGCGTAAGGTATTTTGTAGGTAGGGTTGAGAGACAGACATGACTGGCAGAAATAAAGGTGAAATTTTGGAGAGTTTTGTAAGAGAATGAGTTTATGATTATTACGATTTTGTTACTTAGGCTACAGGGAGTACTATCGTGGAAATGCCCTTTTAAGTGAAACGCACTGTTAATGAAAATTCGTTTCCATGAAATTAGGAAGAATTCGTTTAGCTATGAAATGGGCAGATAGATTGATAGGTGAAGGTAGTTAGAATTATATATATGTAGCCTATGTATAAATTGTGTATATTATATACACAATTTATATATATATGTATTTGTTTATTTATTTATATAAAGAAAGGTAAGTGAGGTACTAATATGAGTTCACGGATATATGTGGTCTGCACTTCTGGGGTAATTTATCACGGTAAGGTTGACAGCTGCAATCATTAAAGTATTTAACCTTGAGTCTTGTAAGTTTACATTACATTGTTTGCTGTTCAGGTTTTTGAATCTTCATAAAAAATGTTTTCTGCGCCATGACTTGTATCGTTAACCTTTGCGGGTTATTTTTTAGTTTTCTGTAAAAGAAAACTGTTGTGCCGGCTTTATCTTTCCGTCCGCCCTCAGATCTTAAAAACTACTGAAGCTAGAGGGCTGCAAATTGATATGTTGATCATCCACCCTCCAATCATCAAATATACCAAATAGCAGCCCTCTAGCCTCAGTAGTTTTTATTTTATTTAAGGTTAAAGTTAGCCATGTTCGTGCTTCTGGCAACGATATAGGACAAACCACCACCGGTCCGTGGTTAAAGTTCATGGGCCGCGGCTCATGCAGCATTATACCGAGACCCCCGAAACATAGATCTTTTTCGTGGCCTTGATTATACGCTGTAGCGGCTGTACAGAAAACGATTGCGCCGAAGCATTTTTTGCTTGTTTTTTTTAATATTATTATTTCTTCTGGTTCAGTAAATGTCTGTCGTTATCGTGTTTTTCATATGGAAGTTCTTCTTTGAGAGAGTTTACATCAAATGCCAGGACCTGCAGTCCTTTGAATCATATGATATCCGTTCTGCAAATATGGCAGTCTGTTTCCTCGAAGTTTCTTAGTCAGGCCAATGGTCTTTCGTCCAGTGTCGTGGGGTGGTACGCACATTATGAACATTAACGAATATAATAGAAAAATTATGGAAATATATATACAAATTCAATGACTATCCATATAGAGTATACTGTATATACATATATATATATGTGTGTGTGTGTGTATATATACATTATATATATATGTGTATGTGTGTTTGTGCGCCCCTTGTACAAGGACTCTTTCACCATTCTTAGTCACTGGAACTCTTCATCCTGCGTAGTGATTTTAATAATAATAATAAAATGATAAAATTCCCCCCTAGCGCAAGTAATATGTCCATCCGTTTCCGAATAAACTAATGAATGGTATGAGGTAAACTAATGCTATAATATATTCTTACTATATAAGGAAAGACCAAGCAAAGCCGGTCGAACAAAGGACAGAAGAGGGAGGGGAGAGTCCGGTCGACTTGGGACGAATCGTGACTCATGGCGAGCTGGCTCTCTCTCTCTCTCTCTCTCTCTCTCTCTCTCTCTCTCTCTCTCTCAGTATATCGCATGTACAGCGAGTGTTCACTGACATACATTACCGCTAATGGTTAAAAGTAGATCTGGTACGGCTATGAAGAGGAGGCATTGTAATCGGCTCTATTCTCCTGTATGCAGACTAACAACCGGGATTACAGCTGGTTCGATTCCGTTCTGCAAGACCGGGATTCGCTAATCCGAGGGGCATTACGTCATTGTGTTCGTAATTTTCAATGGCATTGCGACATTCAAGCGCTGCAACATGTATCGGTTGGTCGGGATGTGTCTGTTTGTTTCTGAGGGGAAGTTGGTGTCATGAAGAGACATTACTCTTGTTATCAGTAATATTGTAGGTGAGTTCTGTTCAGAGACTGAAATTGTCCATTTACATTTTGTTCCAGGACAAATACTGTAAGAGATGAAGTATTTAAAACTTGATGCTTCCGAAGCAGTTGTGAAAGAACATATCCTTGATTTTAATAGAGTAAAAGATTTTTACGCATAAAGGAGAACATCATCTTTTGTCGTGCACTAGGAGCCCCTTATTCATCACAATTTTCCACGATGTCGGCCGGAGTCCTTTATGACCGTTTAGATAAGCTTTCATTTGTGTTTCGCTGTAATCTTGGAGCGCACAGACTCTGTCATTTACGTTTAGGGCCGTTCCCAAGAGTGATGTGTGACTTAGGCCGTTTTCGCACGGGAGTCGTAACTCGTTCAGGCCAGTAGTTGTCTGGTGGTCCCTAAGGAGGGTAGGGGCCGCTGTCAGTGCACCTTACGTGGTGCACTGTAGACAATACATAAGGGACTTTGAAGCGTCCTTTCGGCCCCTAGTTTTCCTCCTGTGACACCATTCAAACCACTTTACTTTCAATTTCCCTTTCAGCGCTGAATGACCCCATAGGTTCCAGCGCTTGGCCTTTGGCATAAATTCTGTAATCTGTTCTAATTGACTGGTGGATAAAAATGGACATTTTTGGCAGAGAAGCCTATTTCAAGCCATATGTCAACTTAACGTCATCTTAATTAAAAAAAAAAATATGTTGGTGAATATGATTTTTTAGATGGCAGGTTTTCTTGCTGCTAGGTCTTAGCATGAACAAAACTACTTTTTTTTTTCAAAAACACGAAATTATTTTGAATACAGTATCTTATATTAGATCATTATTTTCCTGCTGCTAACGTATTTGTAAATAAGCCTTAGTTTCTCGTGCAAAATGTCCACAGAATTATGAAATGACAAATAAAAACTATACATTTTGTCGCAGCA
>NC_089753.1:38296412-38328912 GCF_040412425.1 Macrobrachium rosenbergii | reverse complement strand
ACATTAATGACGCTCTCTCTCTCTCTCTCTCTCTCTCTCTCTCTCTCTCTCTCTCTCTCTCTCTCTCTCTCTCTCTCTCTTTAGTACGGTATAGCTTTATGATAATGTAGGAAAACTGTAGGGACGAAAACTGCTAGGTAACGTTGATGGTGATGATGCTTATTATTATTATTATTATTATTATTATTATTATTATTATTATTACGCAAAACCCCGGCAACCTCTCCAAGGGGACGCTAGTAAGCCCCAGAGTATGAGGATAACCAGGGTAGCAACAAGGCACTGTTTTAAGGTTATGATACTGATCATCCTTTCTCTTGAGTCCAACCTTGGCATACGGTACTGTGAGCTTCTTAAGGTATTATGAGATACTTCAGATTATTGTTGCGTCCAGCACATGACCTGAGTTGAATTCTGTTGACCTAAAATGGTTCGATGTTCCGTGTGTCCTTAGGTATGGTTAGAAATGTAAATTGTTACACACAATGTACTAGCCTAGGTTTAATACGCAGGGACCACAATAATTCTATGGAGACTCATGCATAATGTATCCCGTAGGCGGGTAGTGAGGTCCGTGCATCTCTTGCGGCGCACTGTAGGCATTACTTAATGTCCTTTTGCAGCGTCTCTTCGTTCCCTAAACCCCCTTTCATTCCTTTTACTGTACCTCCACTCATATCCTTTCTTTCCATCTCTTTATCCACCTTCTCCTAACAGTTGGTTCATAGTGCAACTGCGAGGTTTTACTCATGTTACACCTTCTAGACCTTTCTATTCTCAATTTCTCTTTCAGCGCTGAATGATCTCATAGCTCCCAGCGCTTGACCTTTAGCCAGAGCTATATAATCCATTCCATAAATAATGTATGACAGCGAAGTCATGTATCTCTCAGTATGCAGAGTCAGTTCGGAAAGCATTATATACTGACCTTGCCAATGAGGAAGTATTCTTTCACCCGGGTTCTCAAATTTTGCCTCGGGCCATCCCTGTCTGTCAGCGTTTTGTTGTTTTTTCCTCTCTTTTTTTTTTGTTTTTCTTTTGGAAGTCTTACAGCTGGTGATTTAAATTGGCTACGTGTATTGCCATCTGGTATCTGGGAGGTGAGGTGGAACTTGTAATGAGCATGCTTATATATATAGGCCTACAATATATAATATATATATATATATATATATATATATATATATATATACATACACACACATACATATACATACATACATGCATACATATATTTATATATACATAGGTACACATTTCTATATATATATATATATATATATATATATATATATATATATATGTATATGTATGTTTATATATACATATATAAGCACATCCACACCCACCTATATATATATATATATATATATATATATATATATATATATATATATATATTATAATATATATATACATATATACATATATATATATATTATAATATATATATATACATATATACGTATATATAATGTCTTTTATGTAAATGGACGCACAATATAGTATATATTAAAATTTAGGAAAACGTTTGCTTTTATGTTGATAAACGAAGCATCATGCTCGCTATCATTTCTATTTAGGCCCGTATGCTTGCACGGCTACGTAATCAGCATAGGCTAAATTATGCGCATATGGGAAAATTAAGAACTGACATTCACAGATCACAAACGTTTAGTGTTCCATGAAACAGAGAAATAGGGGGCCGTAACTGTTATGACTAAAGGGTTCGGGATATTTGTCCATAATGATTCGTACGCGCGCGCAAGCGAGTTTACGATGCTACTCCCTTGTATTATTTAGGGTTTCATTGATACCTTATTTGAGCGTTGATTTTTTCATCATGATTTCCCAAGTGGTTATAGATATGTTTATTTTAGTATTGTTTTTTCATATTGTATCGTACGATTTAGAACTTTTCATGTTCACAGAGGTTTCTCGTTTATCCCTCCACTTGTTATTTTGCTTTTTCTTATCAGTGATTTTCTTCATTTTCAGCTAATTTTTCATCAGTATGCTAATTAAGTATCACAAAATAGAGAATGATATCTTTTTATTAATGCTCATATATTTTTAAGGGACCTCTAACGAAAGATAATATGATTTTTTATTGCTTATACAGAAGGTCAGATCCTTTCAATCTTAACTCAGAACTTGTAGGTTAGCCTGAGATGAGTCTACCAGATAAACTCTCTCTCTCTCTCTCTCTCTCTCTCTCTCTCTCTCTCTCTCTCTCTCTCTCTCTCTCTCTCTCTCTCTCTCATGTAAGCCGGAATTCCTTCCCCGGGAGAGGCCGAATGATTTAGGGACTTTATGGTTCTATGGTTGCAGCCATGTTGGAAAGGGGCGTGGGTCAGGTAGCCTCATCCCAAAGATATTTATAGAGAACTGGAAGTTTTAAATTGTCTGAGAGCATTGTCTCTAAGTGGAAAGGCATATATATACAGTATAGGCTATATATATATATATATATATATATATATATATATATATATATATATATATATATATATATATATATATACTGTATATATGCATATGTATATATGTATTTATATACTCGTATATACACACATATACACATAGATATGTATTTATATATATGTATGTATGTATGTATGTATATATTATATATGTACACATATATATGCATATACGAGTATATATTATGTATAAAGGCTGTATATTTATAATGCTATGTTATGTTATATTATGTGTGTATGTGTTCATAAGCACATACTCGATAACCAAGAGAAAGTTTGTAAACAAACGTTGCCACGCGAATGTTAGTGTCCTCGTCAATGTAACTATCGAATGTTGATTCACCCTCTGTAGTCGTCATCAGGATCTTGAGCGATGACTCGCTGGGTTCCTGAATACCCTTTGGTTTCATGCTTCATCACTCCTGTCACCATCAATTCCTTGGTCTTCACCGCTTCAGCACAGTCATCTTTTTTATGATCACTGGTCATAATCGTTACCAATGTCACCATTACTAACGCCACCCTTTTATCTATCGTCATGGTTCCTTTACCTCCAGATGTTAACGTCACCATTATCATATTCATCATTCTGTAGTCTTTATTATGTCATCATCATCGCCTTCTAATCCTGTTTACTATTATGCACACCTGTGCCATCACCTCACCATTAGCCTTATTACACCAACATACCTTAGTAAGACTTAAATGCTAATGTGGAGTATTCATTGTTTTTCACACACACAAACACACACACACACACACATATATATATATATATATATATATATATATATATATATATATATATATAGAGAGAGAGAGAGAGAGAGAGAGAGAGAGAGAGAGAGAGAGAGACAGACAGACAGACAGACAGACAGACAGACAGACAGACAGAGAAAAAGGAAGTATTTTTCGATATACTAAATTCCAGTGCACACATGTTGACCTAATCTGTTATTCACCGCATTAATTTGTAACCAAGGAGGGCATGAGAATGGGTCTAGCAACCTCATTCCAAAATACTTGATCAGAACCTGGGAGAATCACTTTCTGGAGCCACCTTCTCAAGGTTAAAGGCGTTAAGCTAAAAACAGAGAAAAATAAACAATGTATAGAAGGAAATCAGTGCCAAAGCTGTTGAGAATGTACGTGTACATTTTATATGAAGTATTGAATGTACACATGTTCGTATATATATATATATATATATATATATATATATATATATATATATATATATATATATATATATATAGTTACTCCTGAGTGATTGGTTAACTGTAGCCAGTGTGAAGAAAGAATTAATCGAGTCGTATCTGCCTCATTACCTGGTATGAATCCTGTTAACCTTTGAAGTCATTCGACTGGTATCGAGATCAGGAAGTAGCAGCCTTTTTTTTTTTATCTTTTATTGTCTTTTTGTGTGAAAATTGTACTTCCATTTTGAGTGGAGTTGATTTTCAGATGTATTTAAATAGTATTTTATATATAGATATTTATTTTTCCTTCTCGTTCCATTCTATTCCCCGTTTGTTTTTTTTGTTTTTCGTTCTTATTTTTTCCGTACTCCTTTTCCTTCACCTCTTCATTCTCTCCTGTTATATTTTTTTCTCTTTTTAGTCTTCTTTCTCACTTGATTGGCTGTCGGAGGTTCTGGAATGACTGTCGTAGGGTCTGGAATGATTATCAGAGTTTCTGGAATGGTTTTCAAAGGTTCGGGAATTGTTTTCAGGGGGTTCTAGAATGACTGTCAGTCTCTGGAATGGTTTTCAAAGGTTCCGGATTTTTTTTTTTTTACGGGTTCTAGAATGACAGTTGGAAGCCCTAGAATGGCTCTCAGGGGTTATGGAATGGCTGTTAGGAGATCTGGAATAACTGCCAGGGGATATGGAATGGTTGTTAGGGGTTCTTCCAGGACTAAGGCATTCTGTCGATTCCGTGCTCGAGTTCCGTCCTTTTCTCGACGTACATGGACAACTAATTATAATGCTGTTTTATAAGGCTGTTTTCACTGCTGCTACTGCTGCGGTGACTCTGCTTGCTGCTTTTGTTTCTTCTGCTTTTGTTGTTGGTATGATTATACATCATCTACCGCAAATTAGGCTGGTGCTGCTGCTATTGCTATGGCAAATACGTTTGCTGCTTTATCAAGTGTTTCTGTGTGTTTCCAGCAAAAATCTCAAGGGAATGGCAGTTTATGTAAATTTTCGAAAAATAGCCTGTGGAGGCCGCTGCTTTTACTTCTTCCTCGTCCTCAACCACTGCCTCTTCCTCTACCTCTTCCATTTACCTCGTTTACCTCCTCCTTTTCCACATGCTTTTCTTATATCTTCTCTTCCTGCTCCGCTCCTACTCTAGCTGCTGCTCCAAGTAATAGTCGAAAAAGAGGTCTTTTGAAGTAGCTGTTCATCCACCACCATTGCTCCCCTCCCCCCACAGGCATCTCGTCGTCGTCCTTCTCCTCCTCCTCCACCTCCTCCTCCTCCTCCTCCTCCTCCTCCTCCTCCTCCTCCTCCTATCTCCTTTCAGCCCTCATCCCATCCTCCACCTCCAAGTTCCCCACCTCTTCCACCTCCTGCTTTAAGTAATCGTCCAAAAAGAGGCCTTTTGAAGTATCATTTCTTCCTCTTTGCTTCTAGTGCTGCTGACGGTGAAATCAGGTTTTTATTTTTTTTTATTTATTTATTTTTGTTTTTTTGCTTGAAGGCAGCCCGAAAGAGATAATTCCTTCTGCTCGCAAACATGCAGCCGTAGGCGGGCGCCCGACCTTCGTTCAGCGAGCAGTTTTGGCCAGCATGAAGTGGTAGAATGTGGGTAGTGGTTATTGAATGTCAGATGCATTCAGTGCATTATTTTTGTTTTATTTGTCTCTGTTGCCATGTTTATGCAAGGTGATAGTTTGCTTTATAGGAAGGGGAGAGTTTGGCTCATTGTCCAACTCGTAGGCTTGGGCAGATGAAAATGCTTTATTTAATGTAAAACTGTTGGTGTGTTGCTGATATTCTCTCTCTCTCTCTCTCTCTCTCTCTCTCTCTCTCTCTCTCTCTCTCTCTCTCTCTCAAACGGCTATGGATTTTCGTCTTCGAATGGCAATTAAGAATGTTTTACACTGGTCAAGCAATAATGAAATGTAGGTTAAAGTCAACTAGCAGACAGGAAGCAGGAAAACTGTCTTACTTATACAGCAGAGGGACAGCTCGTCTGGCCATTTGCAACTGGGAAGCAGTCGGACGAGAGAGAGAGAGAGAGAGAGAGAGAGAGAGAGAGAGAGAGATAATGAATGGATTGCCCAACAACAAATGCGTTGTTCTTTCTGATGTCATTCCTTATGTGATAACTGTTTCTGCTGCTTGTGCCCACGCACATTATACGCGCACAAACACACACACTTTTATATATATATATATATATATATATATATATATATATATATATATATATGTGTGTGTGTGTGTGTGTGTGTGTGTATGTAGATTATATATATATATATATATATATATGTATGTATATATATATATATATATATATATATATATACATACATATATATGTGTGTGTGTGTGTGTGTGTGTGTGTGTGTGTGTGTGTATCCATATGTGGTAGATATCTGCTATTGTTAATGGGTAATTTCTTGCCTTTCTGCACTTCACGTCGGCAGTGCTTCTGACTTGTGTCATTAGTGTGATACTTTTGTATAGTTACATACAATCATATAAAGGTACATGCTCAGTGATGCTGATAGACACATCAAACACAAACACATACATATGTGGGATTCTGTTCGTGTGTTGTGTGTGGGTGCTGATGTGTAGGTTATGTGGGCGTGGTTATGTTTTGTACGATAGATAGTATGGAAATCACTTATGTTTTGCTATGCGGAGAGTAATGTCGTTTAAAAATTCATGTGTGTGTTTTTGCTGCGTCTTGATCTTTATAATTTGATGTAATCATTAAGGTACCAGCAACTAAATATACTCTACTGGACGTGACTATGGGAAGGAAGGCATTTGAGTGCCCAGGCGATTGGCAAATGTTGTTTGTACATTGTTTAAATACTCTCCCACATAACAAGATACCACACAAGGGGAAAACTCTATAAAACCCAGACTAACCTCTACAGCGATATTGAAAATCAAAGCTCTATCCCAAGTGAAGGAGAGGAAGAATAGAGCCTCCAAGAAAAGTCCCCGTAGGGGGTTAGCGCCGTCAGTGCACCTCATGTGGTGCACAGTAGGTATTACTTAAGGTTCTTTGGAGCGTGTCTTCGGCCCCTAGCTGCAACACCTTTCATTTCTTTTACTGTACCTCCTTTCATATTCTCTTTCTTTCATCTTACTTCCCATCCTCTCCTAACTATTGAGTCATAGTACAACTGCGAGGTTTTCCTCCTGTTACACCTTTCAAACCTTTTACTGTCAATTTTCATTTCAGCGCTGAATGACCTCATAGGTCCCAGTGCTTGGCCTTTGACCTAAATTCTACCTTCAGTTCAATTCAATCCAAGAAAAGAGGAGAGCCGTTGAAAGGACTGTGGGTTCTTCGAGCCACTCTTGGCAGACGCCCTCTCGACCAGATGACGAAGGCTTGCCAGATATCATTGGCAGATTAGGGCGCGGAAGTTGGTGACGTCACGGGTGGGGTCTCCATATTATTCTCTATTTCTGTAGAAGTGAGTCTCGATTTAAGTCGTAGGGGTTAATATTAGCCCACACAAACACACACACACACACACACACACACACACAGAGAGAGAGAGAGAGAGAGAGAGAGAGAGAGAGAGAGAGAGAGAAAATAAACATCTGTTCCTCTTCGGGTTTCATTTGGAAGCAACCAAAACAAGATGTATTATATTCTTATTAAAAACTTGCTAACGGATGATAATACATCACACACACAGGCATCTTTATACCTACATTTCTTTTCTTCTGAATATCTGCTTCTAGCACACCTGACTGTCCTGAGGTCTGAAGAAGCCCAAATGTAACACACACACACACACAGTCCCCTAAGTGTGAGGTGGGGCACACGCTTGCTGCCAGGAATTGGCCTTGAACATTTTTTTTTTTAACCTTGAGACAGGCACTAGTTTTTCTTCTTCTTCCTTCTTCTTGCGTAGTTGACGATGGGCAGGTGTGTGTACGTATGAAGGATTTATTGCTTATTTATGCCTCATTCAGTAGGTGGACACACTAATGTTAAACTTGAGAGGGTGAAAAGTAAGAGGTTGATTATGTCTTGTACAATTGTAGCTTTACACGTACAGACATATATTTGGGTATATTTAGTTGCATGTACCTATGTATATACAATTTATTTATAAAAGGGCGAGTTATCCATGTATATTATATAATACATTTGTGTATGTACCAGAGCAAATGAAATATGGATGCTGCTTGAAAATATTTATTATTTTTATGCATTCAGCGAATAATTCTCAATGGGCTTTAAATAATCATTGACTTTCCGTCCCTTTAGTACGAGAGTTCTATATTTGGATCTCAGCCAGGGAGCTACGTTGTTACCCTCTCTCTCTCTCTCTCTCTCTCTCTCTCTCTCTCTCTCTCTCTCTCTCTCTCTCTCTCTCTCTCTCTCTCTCTCTCTCTCAGATAAGATATTTACTATTTATTATGAACGGTTGCTGAAACATTCTTCTTCTTCTTCTTCTTCTTCTTCTTCTTCTTCTTCTTCTTCTTCTTCTTCTTCTTCTTCTTATTATTATTATTATTATTATTATTATTATTATTATTATTATTATTATTATTATTATTATTATTATACTGAAAAGTGTAAACAGTGACGAGCGGCAAGGCTTAAAAAAAAATCCTGAAGCATTAAGTAAATGGAGTTAATAATTGGCTAGAAACATTAAACTTTGTCTTATTTATGAAACTCTTAAATGGAATCATTAAGGTTGAAGAATGGAAAACTAGTGCAAGTCGAAAATGTTCTCATTGATATTAATGACAGGTTGCGAAGGGAAGATATGGGTAGTACTGTTTATAAGCATATATTTAATTTTTACGAAAATCTCTCTCAAGGCAAACTGTGTTTCTGGGTGAACACGAGGTTTTATTGCATACTAAGCATTTAAATGCATTACTGTACTCATGGTTAACGACACGTAACGATGATTTTGTGCATAAAAAAAGACAAGCTCTGGCGTGGCGTATAAATGCATAAGTTAACGCCTTTGTGAATAAAAAAAGGCAACCTCTGGTGTGGCGTAAAAATTCATAAGTTAACGCCTTTGTAAATAAAAAAAGGCAACCTCTGGTGCGGCGTAAAAACCCGTCAGTTCACGCCTTTGTATAGAAAAAAGGCAGTGTGCCGTAAAAACCCGTATATTAATGCCGTTGTAAATATAAAAAAAAAGGCATCCTTTGGTACGGCGTAAAAACACGGAAGGTAATGCCTTGGTAAAAAAAAATTATGGGCAAAAGAGGTTGCCTTTTTTTATGTACAAATGCATTAATTCAATTGGAAAGAGGAGGTAATATGCATAAATTTTAATGAGCCCTTTTTTTTTATTTACCGTAGTACTTTTTTAGTATTGAAAATTAAAACAGTTTCAGCTGCATTTATCTTATACAGACTCTTCTCTGTGTTCCTTGTCAGCTGTCTCTCATCTGCAGGTAGCGTGCAGCAGCTGTCAAGGATAAATAAAAAAGACCACTTATTTTAATTATTAATCCTAGGATTATGATTCAGCAGCTTTTATTAATTTATAATTAATGCGTTTATAGCTTGTAATCATCTTGAAAAATTAATGTGATTGTAGTTATCTTTCTACGTGGTGTTGTGGGTTTTCGAATGTCCATTGTTAGTGATGCAGTATATACTCATCTGAATAAGATCACGTGCAATTTCAATACACTACATATTCTTATGCAAAATTTGTGAGGATATCGAGAAGTTAAAAAGGCTTTATTTAATTAATGTATTTATTAAAATATTATTAAATTCACCAGCTAACCACTGCTTTGGGTTATATAAAATATTATTGATATTTTTATTTCACCAACTAACCACTGCTTTGGGTTATATTATAAAAGTGCTATTAATATTCCTTAGAATTCACCAATTAACCACTGCCCTGGGTTATTATATAAAAATACTGCTGATAATCTTTTGAATTCACCAACTAAACACTGCTTTGGGTTATATTATAAAAGTGCTGTTAATATTCCTTGGAATTCACCAACTAACCACTGTTTGGGGTTATATAAAAATATTATTGATAATCTTTTGAATTAACCCACTAACCTCTGCTTTAGGTTAATATATAAAAATATTTTAAAAATACCTTAGAATTCACCAGGTAACCTCTGCTGTGCATGAACAGGAGACCTCTGTCTCTGACTAGAGAACGCAGTGGACCGTCTTTAGTTTTCACGTCATTTCTGACGTTGGGGACCAACAGCTCGAACATTGCGAGTGCCCACACGAAGGGGGATATTATTAACTGGTTATATTGTGCGTCTTTTAGTTTGTTTATTTGCATTGGCATTTTTATAGATTTTTTATTTAATTTCCAGTTTCTGCTTTAACGATCTGTTTGTTTTCTGCTTGCCTTTTAATTTTATAGCTTTGGTAAATTTTCTCCTTTTTATAATATTTTTTTTTTAGTTTAATGGGCCTTATGCTAGCTTAGTCCCATACACAGTTGCTTCCCTTAGGAGACGGGGTTTGAAGTCAAATGGGTTTTGAAGTCAAACAGAGGCCTAGTGTGTATTTGTGGACCCAGACCAACCATCCTTATAGATAGGGACCTTATAGTTCTTCGTAAATATATAAGGGTTTTTTTTTCTGGTTTGCATGTTTATGTTTATTTTATTCCGCGATTGAAATGTTCTTTAAGGATAGGGTTTAATTTTATGCGCCTTCCTTAGAAAATGTAAATGTCCGGAGCCTTTTGTCTAGGTCTTTATAGGCTACATCCACAGGGAAGATTAAGTTTTGTAAGAGTAATGTTGCATGTGTGCAAGTAAATTTTACATCATTGAGATTTGCTCTTTGGGATGAATTATCTTGTGTCTTGTTTCCAAAAGTGATATCTTCTCTTTCAGTTTTTGCACTTACTGAAGCTACATGAGGCAAATACCTATTTGGATTTTTATTTAATTCACGCACAGATAACATTCCACGTTGGTCAGTACTTTATCGGCTTAAAACGTTAGTGTTTTTAATTTTTATTGTCAATGTTCAGTATTATATTTCATGTACAGTTTTCTACCAACCTGAAATGTCTTTTCAATTCAATTACGTTTTTTACTTATATTCATTGAAACCATTTCCAACAACAGTATTCGGTGATAACATACCTCCACCAAGGCTGAGGAGTCCATCTCAAAAGGTCCATTCTTCACAAAAGTTGCATTCCTCTTCCTCCCAAAATCATATCACGTAACTTTTTCCAAGATAAAGGTAACAACCAGACACTTGCATAAGCAAACCCAACCGAAAGCGAAGTCTCCGTGTCAGAAGTGAAAATGCTAGCTGAAATATTAATATTTTCCTGAATACGAAATCTTGTGTTCCCGTCTTACTGTTTTTTTTAAAGGCTGCGTATTTGAATTCGACTTTTCTTCTTCTTTTAATCCAGTGTTATTTTTACCTCGTGTACGGGATCTTCCTACTCGTGAAATATTGCTTTCATTATGTTCCTCTGTCTGGCCTTCTCTCTCCTGGCATTTTGACAATAAAATCTGATATTTGGGGAATTTTGTTGTAATCATCTCTCTCCTTTTTATACATGGAAAGGCTAGCAAATGAATATAACTTCAGGAGAATAATTCAACAACATTTTGTGTTTTTATATTTCCTCTCTCTCTCTCTCTCTCTCTCTCTCTCTCTCTCTCTCTCTCTCTCTCTCTCTCTCTCTCTCTCTCTCTCTCTCTCATTATGTTCTACGTATACCTCTACGTAAGATATACCTGGAAACACTAGTAAATGAATATCACTTCAAGAGCATCGTATGTTTTTATATTTTATGCTTTTATGAATATTACTTCAAGAGCATTTTATGATTTTATAGGTCATACCTCTCTCTCTCTCTCTCTCTCTCTCTCTCTCTCTCTCTCTCTCTCTCTCTCTCTCTCTCTCTGAGAATTTAATTAAGATTTATATATTTATACGCATTGTAGAAGGTAAATGCGTGGCCAGTATATCACAGTGTACCATAATTAACCTCATTTTCGCTTTTCAAAAACAGTGCGGTCGATCACCACAACCCTGGGTGCACCGAGAAACCGTGCAGATGCGAATTGAAAGTATTTAGCCTACGCAGCCTACGCGTAATTGCCCGTAATTACAAGCCCAGCTAAGGCGTAATTATTGGCGGAGCTTATTGATCAATTGCGGGCGCCGTGATATCTCATCGTACTTAGTTATCTAAGCCTTTGTGTTTTCTTTCGCTTTTGTTGTGTGTTTGTTTTCTAATTGTGATTTTGGTGGGACGTGAAAAGTAGTAAATTTTGTTTAAGGTTTTTTTCTTATTATGGTTATTGGTCAATCAAGTCAAGTCTCCATTATCTCTCTCTCTCTCTCTCTCTCTCTCTCTCTCTCTCTCTCTCTCTCTCTCTCTCTCTCTCTCTCTCTCACATGCATGTATGTGTTGCTGCGGCTGTCAGTACTTGTACTTGTTTTAGCACAGTTGTTAAGAAGATTTGAAAATTGTAGGTCGGAACAAGATAAATTATTATTTCCTGTTGATGTTTTGAATACCTTCTACTAAGACTACCACCACAGCTAATGCTGCTGCTTCTGCTATTAAATATATTAAAAACCCGACGTATCCTTTTAACATGCTTCATATTTATGTTTAAAAATAAAAAAAAAAAAGTCACTCGCCTGCGCAATCCGGTAGCATTTGAGCAAAATGCAGTGCCATGTAATTCTGTTGGCCTTGTCCTCTACCCCAAATTACATACACGCCAGCCAGTGCCCCTCCTCTCTGTACTGTGGCCTTCCCCCTTCCTTTCAGCCCCTGGGAAGGTTGGTATTTCTTGCCTAAATTCCCCTTTTCAAGGAGGTCATTAAACCCTGTTTTTATCGTAATAAATCATCTCTTGTCTCCTTTCCTGAGATCTCGGCGGAGTTCCTGTTGCTAGCCCTCCCTTGCCCCTTTCTTAGACCCTTCCCTCAGACCAGTGGTTCTTAACCTTTTTCAATGTATGCACCCCTTTCAAATCAGCCGTCAGTTCTCGCACCCCCTGAATTACTGAAAAAAAAAATAAAAAGAAGCTAAAATATAATGTTGATATGATGTGTATTAATAACAAAACCACATTTTTTAAATCTTCGTCCACTAAGCTTACAATAATATGCATGTAATTTTTTCTGCACAAATAAAAATAAAATAAAATAGATGATAATAATAAGAATAATAATAATAATAATAATAATAATAATAATAATAATAATAATTATTATTATTATTATTATTATTATTATTATTATTTATTTTATTTTAATTTTTTGCAGAAAAAATAACATGCCTATATAAAAATATATTTTGCTTTAATTATTCATAGGCATCCCAGCACTTGGCTTTTGGCCTATATTGCATATTCCAGTTCCAATTCCTAAGTTCCTTTCCTTAATATCTTTTAGACACCAGCAAGATGCTACCAAACCTCTTAGTGGCCTTCTCTTAGTTCCATCCTTCGTTGCCTCAACTTGCTGCTGCTGGTTAGTTTTTCAAGTCCCTTCTGTTAGACGCTCATCCTCTCCCCTCTACCCTCTGCCTTGTAACTGGTGCCTTGTGAACCTCGCAACAAGATGCCACGGTGCCGGGAAGCAGTGAGCGTAAAACACAGAGAACGTGACGAAACTGTCCAAAGCCAACGGGGGTCGTGTTTTAATTTTTATTTTTTTTATTTGCGACCCGATTTCTGTTCCTTTCATGCGCAGAAGATGATTCAGGTTTATTTTATTCTCCTTTCGTGCATAGAAAGTGATTCATTTCAGGTTTGGTTTATTCTTTTATAGATTAAATTTTTCCTAAGCATTTTTAAGATAAATATGCTGTTCTTTCTAATTTCCTTTTGTATTAGTCGAGTTTTCATATTGAATTGCTTCCCAACTGTAGTTCCCTATTTCCTCTTTAATTGCTTATTTGTGTATTTCATTTATTTTTGACCAGCATGGCTTTCCCTGATGCTAAATCCATTACCATTCGTCTCAGCTTTCATTTCCGCCCTTTTATACCATAGAAAGAATTCTTTTCCCTTCACATTTCCATTTCCTTTGAGCTACATCATCACCAGTTTCCTTTCTGCGTCTTTCCTGGTTCCTTTCCTCTCTCTCTCTCTCTCTCTCTCTCTCTCTCTCTCTCTCTCTCTCTCTCTCTCTCTCTCTCCCGATCGACTGGGGAAGTTCGTGGGAATTCCCTTTTTAGGTGGACCCTCACGGTGATCTAATTTGTTTCCTGAAATAGCTTCAATTGTGGTCCCCAGGGAAGGCTGGAAGGTTGGGTAGGTGGATGGGGCCCCAAGTCTTTTTTTTTTTTATCTCTCTCTCTCTCTCTCTCTCTCTCTCTCTCTCTCTCTCTCTCTCTCATATATATTTTATATATGAGTTGTTGGTTGAATTGCTGAAGAACTCTCGCTCCCTCATTTGTGTTTAGTTAAATATTTGGAGAATCTCTCTCTCCCTCTCTTTCTCACATATATATAACATATATATACTTATATGTATAATTCTTTAAAATTTTTTATCAATTTCACCATGAAATTTCAAATCTGTTTTGATGTTCAACCTATTCTTTTTAATTTGGAAATAGTAATTTCACAGTTTTTCAGTTTGATTGTGTGTACAGAAACAAACACGCAACCGCACATTTAAACACATATGCATATACAACCGCACACTTAAACGCATATACAACCGCACACTTAAACACATACACACAACAAGAAAACGATTTGTTTAGCAACTTGCAAACCCTCTTGAGTTCTAAACCTTAACAAGGCATTTCATCTAGGCCAGAAACTTGTTTAAGTCGTCATGTTGTCAAGTTGAAAGGATGAAGAATTTTCCAACGTCTCTTGCAAGTCAAATTTAATCAGGCAACGTACCCTGCCCCCATCCTCTTCCCGTATCACGTTAATAAAAATAAAGAAAAAGTCGCTGGAAGATCTCGGTAGAATTCTCGAAGGGAAATAAGGATGGATTCTCCTTTTGGGGAACGGGGCAACTTTCTCGGGTTATTTTTAGGCAGAGTGATCAAAGTAATTTTTTTTTATGTGAGTCCTGTCTTACGTAATGGATTTTTTTCTTGTTGTATGTTCGTTAGGGGGAAAGGTTTAGCATTGAAAAAGTATCCTCTCTCTCTCTCTCTCTCTCTCTCTCTCTCTCTCTCTCTCTCTCTCTCTCTCTCTCTCTCTCTGTATATATATATATATATATATATATATATATATATATATATATATATATATATATATATATATATATATATATATATATATATATATATATATATATATATATATACATTTACATTTATATATATTTATATTTACACGTAATTTAACTATGTATGTATGTCTGCGCGCGCGCGCGTGCGTACTTGTGATGGGTTCGTTAACCCTTCTGTGTGCACGCCGCATAATTACTAAGCGTATACCACAGCTTTTTAGCGTCGTATTAATAGAACTTATTTCTTTTCAGGTAAGGCGGAGTTCGTTTTCCCATGCACCAGGGAGCTGCAGATCTTAGACCACCGGTAAGATCGTTGAATTTTTAATGAAGACCTGTTAATGAATGCAAGGTCGTACCGGTATGCGATCTAAGCGAAACGTCTCTGATTATTAGATTAGACGTCAATCGTTCATTTACTCCTGGTTTCAGGAGTAGATGATTGGGATGATATCTCGTAGGAGAAGACGGAAGATTGCAGGGATGGAGAAAGAAGGTCCCGAGTCACAGGTTCTTTTATTCCATACATTAAAATAGGTATATACAGGGGGAGCTCTGCAAGGCGGGCAACTCGTGCCGAGAGAAGCTTGAAGAGTACTGATGCGCATGTGCGGAGTGCAGACAGCGCGACTCATGCGCATGCGTTTGTAACGGACAATATTCGTGAAACATATGTAATGCATATATGTACAGTAATATATTCAGTAATCCACATTAACAACTGCGGACGATGTCAAATACAGCTCATGATTCGGGAGTTGAAATAATCAGCACCATCCGATAACACAACACAACCCATCCGATTCTAGCCTTTGTTTTGAATGGGCAGAAGATGTGTTGTGTTCTCGCATGTTATTAATTATTTCAGTTCCCGAGTTATGTACTGTATTGAACATCGTCCACAGTTATTAACATCAGTTAAATCAAATATTGCTCGTAACTTCTTTTCTGAGTATTTGTTAGCAGCTTCAGTCCCAAGATGATCAGCACATTCTTCCTCTGAAGAATGCCCTGTCTGTTGTCATTTTTTCTTGTTATTGTTGTTGATATTATTGTCTGTATTCTTGTTGTTTTGTTTGTGTTTGAAGTAGTATATAAATAATAATGATAAATGCAGACTGCTCTTCTGCTCTTCAAAGACATTGCTATTCTCCATTCCGTATCGATGAAATTCTTCCTCTGGCGCTGGCAGTTCGCTAAAATGCCTCTCCAATTGTCTTTCTCCTTTGTTGTTGTTTAGAGTGCTTTCGTGGCTCATGAATGGTAATTGATGATTGCTGTTGCAGTCATCGTAGGTCGTTATGCAAATGCGGGAATATAATTCGACTGCTTCCGGAGGACTTTTTCTTCTTCTTTTTTTTGATAGAAAACCGCCATTACGGCCAATAGTCATTTTGCGGTTTGCGCTTTGAATGGACCAATTTTTTCTCTGTCCACGCACGCGACCGATGATGTCTCGGGCTGATTTCTATCTTAACTGTAGGTTCAGTAGAAGTACCGTTGTATTTCTTTGTATTTGAGATACTCAGTTAAACTACCGGTGCTGCAGTGGAATTATTATTATTATTATTATTATTATTATTATTATTATTATTATTATTATTATTATTATTATTATTGCTAAGAAATTCACAGTCTCGTGAAAAACAATCTGTGTAATAGAAATCCACAATTATATAGTAAAAATATATTACTATTTAAAATAAACATGTTTATTTTACATAGTAGTATATATTTACCATATAATTGTGGAGTTTTATTACACATTGTTTTTATTATTATTATTATTATTATTATTATTATTATTATTATTATTATTATTATTATTATTATTGTTATTATTATTATTCATAAAAATCTCAAATTGAGAAGGAAAATCGAGCAGGTTCTTGAAAGAGCTCGTCTGTTTATATATTTCTAATATAAATTTACACGTACACCACTGAGGATTTCTTCAACATTATTATTATTATTATTATTATTATTATTATTATTATTATTATTATTATTATTATTATTGTTGTTGTTGTTGTTGTTGTTCTTGTTGTTCTTGTTCTTATTAGTTTTCCTTATCGTTATTTTCACTTCTACGTTAATACTGGACAACAATTGGCCAGTATTCATACTAGTATGGATATTGGTCAGTTATTTTCTAATATTAACGTAGAAGGGAAAAGAATAAATAAGAAAATTGAGAAGGGTCAATGTAAAATTATTATTATTATTATTATTATTATTATTATTATTATTATTATTATTATTATTAATGATAATAATAATAATAATAATAATAAAAATAATAATATATTATTATTATTATTATTACTATTATTATTATTATCGGAAGGAAGGTTGATCAGAATCTTGTAACGGCCGCAGCTACGGATACAGACCCGCCATCTAGAATAACACCTAGAGATACGTAGCGCCGTTCGTTCGTACTCCAAGCGGCTCTTATACCGCCAGTACGGACCCGTCCGTACCTCCACAAAAAAAATTCTTTTGATACGGTCGACTGTGCCGTGCAAGCGAAGCTGTTAGCTCAAGTTCTCTAGTTGGCACGGTTCAGATACGATTAATCTTCAGTAATAGCAAATATAGTAAAGTACTACCCTAATGCTATTCTTTTTGCATTTTAATGCGTTTCTGTCTATTTATTAATTCATTTTATTTTTTTTTCTTTTTGATAAGTGGTATCTCTTCTTTCTGTATTTCCCTTTACCTCCTCTTACTTCCCAATGAGCACCATGCTCTTGGGAAGCTTGAATTTCAAGTCAGTGGCTCCTGTGGGCTCGTACCCTATGAATAGGGTTCATCTTCTGAACAACAACAACAACAACAACAACAACAACAACAACAATAATAATAATAATAATAATAATAATAATAATAATATAGTCCTGTCGGTCCCGAACGTGATGTCGTACGTAAAACTTGGATATCTCATCAATGAATTGGGTATATTGGAGACAGCAGTTAACTATGAATACAGTGACTGAGATACGTTAACATCTCAGGTCTGATATCTTACTAATGGCCAGTGTGTGTGTACGTAGCCACAGAATTCGTCTTTATATACATGCCTGTAAGACTTCAGTGCAAAAACAAGTACCTTTGGTTCATCGCTTTATTACTACCATTTATAAATAATTTTAAATTTCACGGCCCTCAGTAAAATTAGCTTCATTTGATTGTCTCCACCAGTATTTTGTATGCAATGTAGTTTTATCAATTATTACCAGAACTACAACTTACCTCTGGCACATACTAGTCTTGCTTCATGTCATTCAACGCTGAACATAAAAAAACAGTTAAAGTCTGTAGATCCAAATGAAAGCAGCGGATATAATGAGCTAAATTTTCTTAATACGAATTCCAGTGTCTCTGTTGGCCTGTTCAAGTAATTTCTGCCTGAATCCTCTAACAGGACGTCGGAACAGAACATGACCTGGATCTTTCTTAGAGTGTGACCCCCAAGGGTTTTTGGGAGTCATTATCTAGGACTAATATTTTTTGGGGGTTCATTATCCTTATGGTATTTACGGTCTCTTGTTTGTGTTTTTACGGTAATCCTCAACGGGCTTGTACTAAACACGCTGCAAAGGTGGATACATACCGGGTTAAAACCCCGAGGGGTCACGATCTAGGAAAGATCCAAGTGGAGGTCACTGCATAGGAAAGATCACATGACCTCGCCTTGTACAGCTTCACAAAATTTGATTTTTCATACTCTTCAATTGCTTAGGTCAGCTCGTCTAGCGAGCTGAATATTGCTGAGTGCTCCCCCATCGTCGACATCTTTATATCGAACGAAGAAGTAAACCAACAATGACAGATTACTAGGGCGCATACGTGGATTTAATTTTAATGCACAGGCGCTGGACATACCAGCAGAAATTACAGCTCATCATGCTGGGCGTATTCGTAACCGCTACGTTTTGTAATACATTTTCATTACATGGCAACAGATGTATTATTTTGGATTTTTTTAGTATTGAAGAGTAACGTTAGAATCTAACGTTACACTTGAGTACCACGGAATCCAAGATAATCTAACGGTAAGATGATTGTACTACAGTATTTCTTTTATTTTTGAAGATAAGTAACAATTGATATTGGAAATTCTTGAGCGAGGGAGAAGCTGTGGGATTGAAAATTCGTATAGATTACACACACATATATATATATATATATATATATATATATATATATATATATATATATATATATATATATATATATATATATACTGTATATATATAAATCTCAGTTTAAGAGGGAGAGAGAGAGAGAGAGAGAGAGAGAGAGAGAGAGAGAGAGAGAGAGAGAGAGAGAGAGAGAGAGAAGAGAGAGAGAGAGAGAAATACTCGACATGATCTTTCAGAAATGACCACCATATGAAACTGACAGCCATTCGAAGTAAAAGGAGAGAGAGAGAGAGAGAGAGAGAGAGAGAGAGAGAGAGAGAGAGAGAGAGAGAGACAATACTCGACATGAGCTTTCGAAATGACCGCCGTATGAAACTGACTTAGCCTTTCGAAGTAAACCAAATAAAAAGGGGGGTAGATAGAAATATTTCCCGTTCGCGAGTGAATGTGTTTATCGGCCAACATTCCTGGAGCATCGCCGAGAACGCTGGTATAGGCGCAGAGGAGTTCGGGGCATTGGTATGGGGCACCGAGTCTCAGGTATTGTAGGATTCTTGGCGCATTTTTAGCCTTGGAGCCACGGTGCCAAAGCCAAATTTTTTTGATAACGTTTTTGTTGTGAAAGGGTTCTGATGATGTAGTGGTTCGGTAAGTTTTTGTTTTTTGCTTACGCTGTATTTTATTTATTTATTTCTTTTTTTTACATATTTATTCACATCTGCTCTGTAAGATCTTACTGAAATAATAGTGGGTCGGTAGTGTTTTTTTTTCCTATCCTGTATCTTTTATGTTTTTCGCTTACATACATAGTCACTACATAGTCACATGCATGTGCTATGTAGGATTTCACTGCCTATTCCATAAGTACACGTGTTGTATTTTGTTGTATTATATTGTATGAACTGTTCCTACATACGCAGTTCAAGTTGGTATATTGTAATTTGATGACCTGTCTTCCATACGTAGCCACATGTGCTCTGTAGAATTTTTTCTTAATTGTGCAGTATTGTATTTTTTATACATGTTCGTAATTACGTAGTTACATGCGTGCGTAGTAATACATTGTGATCTGATCTAATTTAATATATATATGTAAAATATTATATATATACACACACACACACACACACACATATATATATATATATATATATATATATATATATATATATATATATATATATATATGGAGTCGTTGGAAGGTACTGTGTCGAGGGTTCGAGACCCGGCGATACCGATCCATTCATCACTTATAATCTTATAATTCCCCTTCTGTGATAATTCCCCGTCGGGGATATTCCCGAAGCAGCGTGAATTGGATATTAAACACGACATTTATAGCTTAATGACTGCATATAAATCACGGTGATATATTAAAAAATTCATATATGGTATATATACATGCATACATATATATATTATTTATACACAAACACACACACATAACGGCATACACCAACTCAAGTTGTGGTAGGCCTCCTCAGGTAAATTCGCAGGTGTCTCACGGCAGTCATACCACCTCGTCACTCCCGCTGTCGCCGCATCAACGTAAAAGTGATTCGCGAGTACGAAGACAGGTGTTCCGCTTTCTGCTCATTTAGATTATCGGGAGATTTGCGTCACTTTTCCTTCCGATGTTCCGCTCGTCGTTCTCTCGTGGGATGTATTTTATTATTATTATTTTTGGAGGGTTTTCTTCTTCCTTTGCTGATTCGTTTGTCATTTATAATTTGCGTTTTTGTGTCATTTTATTATGTTTACGGTGTTTGTCTTTCATGATTTTTTCGTTTCTTGCAGCGAAGCTTGGAGTCTTTTTATGGTTTTTTTAATTTTCTTGCCATGGAGCTTGGAGTTTTCGAAAGCCGGTCAGTCAGCCGTGTAATATTACTCTGACCTTTGTGTGACTGTATACTATGAGCAAATAATTTTGCATTGCAATTTTTTTATATGTATATTTACATAAATGCGAATTAATTCTCGTATAATCATTGATATTCGTTCCGTATGTACTCATTCTTATGACACGAGTTGGAAGCCATGAACCTGCGTAAAACTACCATATTTTGACACATAGCAGCATACAACTGATATAGTTGACAGCAAATGATAAATAATGAGCAAAGGAAACTCTGCTTGACTGTATTACCCAGGGAGGCTCTTCAAGATTAGAACTACGAAAGGCCAAGGTTTGGAGATTATTTGAAGGCAAAAGCACTGTGACCTTGGAAGGCAGTGTTACAGAGTTAATGAAAAATCAGGGTTTTGAAGCCATGGAGGGCCATTGTACACGGGCTACAGAAGGCCATGGTACATGGACTGCAGAAAGCCATGGTACATGGACTACAGAAGGCCATGGTACATGGGCTACAGAAGGCCATGGTACATGGACTGCAGAAGGCCATGGTACATGGACTACAGAAGGCCATGGTACAGCGACTATTTATGGTAAGGCTGAAGGTACAAATGCCAAAGTACTTATACTATGAAAGAACAAAGTAGGGAACCACGGAAGGCTATGCCACGGAAATCAAGGGAAGCCATGGTATATAAACCATGAAAGACCATGGTACAGTGTGTGGAAGCCATGGCATACAGCCTGTGAGAGGCCATGGTACTGCTAGATGTTTGATGTTTGGGCACGAAAGTCAAGCGAACAATCAAGTTGATATTCTCATCGACGAAGATTTCCCTTCTGTGTCTGTGGTCAATTTGATGTTCGCTGTGATGTTTGCTGACGTTGGGTTGATGTCGTGTTGCTCATTGCTGTTGTCGTGAGAAATCGTGTGAGGATTTTCTCTTGCGCAATAAAAGGCCATTGAGGAGTTTGAAGGAAAGTGAAGAGTATTGACATTATGGATGTTGTTGCAAAGACGGGTTGTAATGTAACTTTCTATTTGTGTGTCTTCCTTATATATATATATATATATATATATATATATATATATATATATATATATATATATATATATATATATATATTATATATATATATATATATATATATATATATATATATATATTATATATATATATATATATATATATATATATATATAATATATATATATATATATAGCCTGTATATATAATATATATATGTATATATATATATATATTTGTAAGCATATATATGGTTGTGTATGTATGTATGTATGTATGTATGTATGTAAGTACGATAAGATATAGTGATGGAACATCATTGTAAATTAGTGAATTGGAATGCATCCTTCATAACCTGAAAATATACTGAATTATATAATTACGGGCTTGAATAGGCAACTTATCTTCAACATTTTGTTTCAGCAACAAAATTTGTAATACTATATATGAGAATGGAAATCTTTGAAATCACCAGAGAAAATGTTCTATGGGAAACTAATAACCTCTCTGGAGAAAGTTAACGTCACTTTCCTTCTTAGAGCAAAAAAAATAATAATAAATAAAAATAATAGGAAAAAAAGAACGTTCCGAAACGGAAGTCCGGACTTGTTTGCTAATGGAAATGTGATGATTCCTTCATTTCCTGTTTACGTCTTACTGTGAGAGTATACCTCGTTAAGCGTCTGGATTTTGTCGCATGAGTTCTACCGAACGCTGGGTTTCTCTGTCATTATGAACTTGTTTTTGCTCTCTTGGTCAAGTTTGTCATTTCATGTTTTATATATATATATATATATATATATATATATATATATATATATATATATATATATATATATATTTATTGTATATATATACAGTATATATATATATATATATATATATATATATATATATATATATATATATATATATGTATGTATGTATGAAGTACGTATGTATGTATGTATGTATGTATATATACATATATACTTTTTCATAAATGTATCTTTACACACATATATATGTACACATGCATACATACATACATTCATACATACATACATACATACATACATATACATATATATATGTATATATATAAATATATATGTATTGAAGGGCCACATTAGATGCAAGATGCAAATACAAGTGATATATATCAGAAGCAATAAGATGACAGCACTAGCCGCTGCTGTAATGGTACCATTGTTAATAAGTTTATTAAAAGGTAATGATTGCAAAATAAAATATAAAAATTCTGGTAGTGATAATAACAGTAGTGGCAATAAATAATTCCTTTAATGATGGTTCATTAGAAGTAATGGCTATTTTAATCTCGATGGACAACGTCTTGACAGGAAGAGCGAAAAGCATAGTGATGAAGTAGAAAGTGATTAATATGGAAACGCCAAGTACTGAACAGTTAATGGATGGGTATGTCTAGTTTAAACGTTCCACCATTAATTTAATGTTATACGCATTAAAACAGTAAAGGTGAGCGTATTGCTTAAGAACTTACTGGTAAAAGCAAAAGTTAACTTATTTTTTCAGAGTAGCGGTAACTCCTGTCAGGCATGAATTCCATTTACATGCAATCTATTTAGAGTAATGTGTTTACAAGGATTAGTTCCGTCCCATTCTTTTCCTCAAATAGGGAAAGTATCCCCCCCCCCTCCCTCCCATCAAATACGCTGAAGACAGGTTTTAGTTTCCTGTAAAAGAAAACTATTGTGACGGCTATGTCTGGCCGTCCGCACTTTTTCTGTCCGCCCTCAGATCTTAAAAACTACTGAGGCTAGAGGGCTGCGAATTGGTATGTTGGTCATCCACCCTCCAATAATCAAAGCTAAAGTTAGTCATAATCGTGCTTCTGGCAGCAATATAGGACAGGCCACCACCGGGCCATGGTTAAAGTTTCATGGGCCGCGGCTCATACAGCATTATACCAAGACCACCGAAAGATAGATCTGTTTTCGGTGGCCTTGATCATACGCTGTAGCGGCTGTACGGAAAACTCGATTGCGACGAAGAAACTTCGGCGCATTTTTTACTTATTTTTCTGATCCTAGCGATGACTGAGACGAAGGAATGACTGACCTTGTCATCTAAGTCTTATCTGTGTTTAGTCCTTGTAAGTCAGCTCACTCCGTGGCACCTCTCTGTTCCTCCATTCTCTTTATTCTTCCCTGTTGATTTTCTTCTTCTTCCTTCTCCTCGTCATTATCAGACGACTGATGAGTGGTCCTTGAAACGGCATATTCTCAAGTAAATATTTTGGGACTTGGAGTTGAATGCCCTTTGGTTCAGAATGGACGATCTTGGATAAACAGAGACGGAAAACTGCTCTGTTAACGCTTTATAGTTAAGAGAGAGAGAGAGAGAGAGAGAGAGAGAGAGAGAGAGAGAGAGATTCCTTCCATCTTTTATGTAGGCTCGCACGTCTTGTTAAAATCATGTACAGTATATCAACTTCAGAAAACTTTCAAGAACAAAATATTTTGGAGAGAGAGAGAGAGAGAGAGAGAGAGAGAGAGAGAGAGAGAGAGAGAGAGAGAGAGAGAGAGAGAGAGAGAGAATCCTTCCATCTTTTATGTAGGCTCGTATGTCGAGTTAAAATTATGTATATCAACTTCAGAAAACTTATCAAAAGCAAAATCTTTTGAGAGAGAGAGAGAGAGAGAGAGAGAGAGAGAGAGAGAGAGAGAGAGAGTTTCTGACGATGGATAGGATGGGGAAGAGTAAATCAGAACCTCCCCCCCCCCTCCTGTTTTCCTTCCCCTTTTCCTGTCTCTTGATAAGATCCAGTTGGGTCAATAAACCCAGACAATATGAGCACCAGGTGTTGGTGGTCTGGTGTAGACTTTGTCTCGGGTACTTGATATGGAGACGTCTATGGCTCTCAGAGGGGTAAAGCCAGAGAGAGAGAGAGAGAGAGAGAGAGAGAGAGAAAGAGAGAGGAGGCTTTTCTAGGATCTGTGTCCTCATGTTAATCATCTTCATCATATTTCATAAGGTAAAGGATTATTAATATTAATAATATTTCAAATTTTTTCTTCATGTTGTGACCCCTAACTGTTCTTATCACGTGACCTTACTTTGAGTGACCTTGACTAAATTTTCAAGGTTCCAAGCATGTTTTTGCGCAAATATGCGAAAGTTTCAGCAGGATGTTTTCCGTCTAGTTAGTTTTCTGTAAAGGAAAACTATTGTGCCGGCTTTGTCTGTCCGTCCGCCCTCGGATCTTAAAAACTTCTGCGGATAGAGGACTGCAAATTGGTATGTTGATCACCCATCCTCCAGCAGTCATCAAACATAACAAATTGCAGTCCTCTAGCCTCAATAGTTATTATTTTATTTAAGGTTAAAGTTAGACATAATAGTGCATCTGGCAACGATATAGGACAGGCCACCACCGGGCCGTGGTTAAAGTTTCATGGGCCTCGGCTCATACAGCATTATACCGAGACCACCGAAAGATAGAACTTTTTTCGGTGACCTTGATTATACGATGTACAGAAAACTCGATTGCGCCGAAGAAACTTAGGCGCATTTTTTCTTGTTTTTCTTTAGAGATGGCATAGAATTGAGCCAGGTGCTGGGCTGAGGAAGAGAGAGGGGGGATGTATATATTGAAATATGGTTCTCTCTCTCTCTCTCTCTCTCTCTCTCTGTATATATATATATATATATATATATATATATATATATATATATATATATATATATACATATATAATAGAAACATACACACGTATACATACACATACAAATATATGCATATATAATGTTACACCGAATCTGTGACATGGTTCAGCAGTATCTCTCTCTCTCTCTCTCTCTCTCTCTCTCTCTCTCTCTCTCTCTCTCTCTCTCTCTCTCTCTCTCTCATGCCCTACAGAGCTCAGATAATGCAGAGAACAATTGCGGGTGTACCTTTCTGTAAGAAATATGATTATTAACCGTCATGTAGCTTTCTTATTGTTATTCTCTTTCTCGTTCTCTGCATGTGGAAAGTTTCCCTCCCCATTGTCGCAGAATTCATGTTACTCTGGCCTCCGTAATTTGTGGTTAGAGAGAGAGAGAGAGAGAGAGAGAGAGAGAGAGAGAGAGAGAGAGAGAGAGAGAGAAGTGTAGAACCAAGTTTCACTAAGGGATATTGCTGTATTCTCAAGGTCCTTGTATTTTGTTTATCCAAAATTTTTGTTGACGCCAATCTTTAAACTACGTGTAAATCCGAGGTCTTTCTTTTAATTTATATTGGTCTCTTAATTTAGGAGAATGAATTGCAGTGTATTCCTTTCTGTTTCAACTTGAATTATGCTGTGTTACCTCCCTAAAATGATTTCACGCTGGACGGCTTAGCCATTTGGTGATTGAAGATCGATTCTTGCTAACAGTAGTGTATATTGTGTGTGTGTGAGTGTGTGTGTGTGTGTGTGTGTCTGTCTGTCTGTCTGTCTGTCTGTCTGTCTGTCTGTCTCTGAGAGTGCGTACGCGCGTTCTCCTTACTTTTCAAACGGTAGCTCGTTTCCATGGCAACGGATATTACTGGACGATCGCTCGAAGGCCTTAATTAAAATCTTGAGATTGTATGGAATGTGAACTTATGAATTAATTTACATCAAAAACGAAAAAAATTGTGATTAGTGAATATAGCGAAATAACGGGAAAAATAAAAGATAAATAAAATGATAAGGGAATTATTAACTATACTGACTTGTAAGTGATTAAATATATTGATTATTACAAAAAACTGGATACACTGATCTAAGGAAAACAAATTAGGTAGATATTCAAACCGACTGATGAATGGAAATGTAAACAGGCTGATAACTGGAAAATAAGGCCGACTGATGAATAAATCAAGTTGGGAAAATAACAGAATGGAAAGCTGTCGTTCGTCTTACTAAAATACTACTAGTATTCCAGGAAGGCGCAGCATTCCCCAGGTACGGTAATGATGAGGTAAACCGAACGTTACCCGGAAACAAACAAAGAATATAAACGCTAACTCCCCCCGTAGGGACAAACAGAACAAACGAGACAAACAAAACGGTTCCCGCACAGAGCAGTTATTTGGAATTGCAAAGAAAGCTTAGCAGCGTTTCAGCGTGCTTGCATATTGCAGCAGTGTCTCACGAGAGAGAAAGAGAAAGCCTAAGTCTTGTCATGGGATTCGAACACCTTTTCGCTTGGATGGGTGGTAATTGGCGGAAACGACTCGGGTTTAGCTTCATTGATTTATTAATAATAATAATAATAGTAATAATAATAATAATAATAATAATAATAATAATAATAATAATAATAATAATAATTATTATTATTATTATTATTATTATTATTATTATTATTATTATTATTATTATTATTATTAGAAAATTCAAGGTCCTTTTTGGAGAGGACCTCATACCTCCTGGATTTAACTCGACGGTGTGGAGAGATGAATGCTCGTGTTTCAAAGTGTAGAGAATATGAGAGGATTATGGCCCATCTTCGAAGATGGAAGAGAGAGAGAGAGAGAGAGAGAGAGAGAGAGAGAGAGAGAGAGAGAGAGAGAGAGAGAGAGAGTTGTCGTTGAGTTGTGGGGAAAGGTGCGGATTAGCGCCTTGATTACACATTTTGGCGGAGATGGTTGCGGGTTAGTGCTACCCTTTCGAATATCCGAGAGAAAATGTTTGCCGGTCAGTTGCTCTACAATCTTGATTTCTCTGATGTCACGAGAGAGAGAGAGAGAGAGAGAGAGAGAGAGAGAGATTTGGTCACTGCAAAAGCACACTCTTCTGCACTTTCATCTGTTAGACCCCTGCCCCCTTCTGCGATCCACGCATGCGCATGATACGCGACATTTCATCGCATAAGTATGACTTTGCGCGTGAAATCGCAGATTTTCCGGCTGTCCGAACGACATTCGCTCAAAAGGGAAAATGTCTCTGTAACGGAGGGACGCAGAAGGTTTAAAAAATTTTGCGGTAATGTTTGCAACATTTGCATTCTCTAAAATATAAAGAGAAAATATGTAGGGACACTGAGTACGTGAAAATAAGTCGTCCCAGTAAAGTAGGACGAATTTGAAGACTAAGAGTTAATATCTCCGCAACCTTGGAACATTTGAAGCGTCGGAAAATGTCTTTGTAACTTAGAAAAATATGGAGACTGTATAGAAAAGGTCGCTCTAACTTAAGAACTGGGTCGAATAGAAATCTAAGAATTCTTTTGTTGATCTGTATCAAGGAGCACTCGTGAAGTTTGACGAAATTCATTCAGAGAACTTTTGAACATGGATTTCATAACCATAATTTTTTTTTTATTTGTACATACGTTATTAGTGAGGTTTTTAGGAGGCTTTAAAGTAGTTCTCTCTCTCTCTCTCTCTCTCTCTCTCTCTCTCTCTCTCTCTCTCTCTCTGTATATATATATAAATAAATAAATATATATATATATATTTATTTACATATATACATGTGTATGTATACAGACATACATACACACATGTATATATATATATATATATATATATATATATATATATATATATATATATATATATATATATAGCCTATATAGGCTATATATAGTATGAAGGGTTTGTGTGTACGCATACATATTCTGACTGCCGGTCACGCTTGTCAAATTCAGACAGACCCTGCATAGCCCAGTCAAAGTGAGCAGCCAGTCCAGTATAATTAAATTCTGACCTGCAGCCTTTGCTAATGGCTTGATTTTTAAAATGAAATTCATGCGTTCTGTATGAAGGGGTAGTGCTTTTATGAAGGGAGCCTATACCTGTTGTGGAATAAATAGCGGTTTGGTATGGTGAATGAATTACAAACCGATAATAAGTCCTAACGGTAATTACCGTCTGGGAACCAAGCTCAGCTTCAGCTCGTAGCGGAAGCTATTTTTTATATATTTATTCAGTTTATCACCTGTCTAAGTTAGTCTGTTTCCTGATTTATTGAACTGCCTCTTTCCCACTTATTGATTAGGAATTTAGCGTTAGATATTTGTCTGATATGCATACAAGAATGTACATAATGACGTATACATGTATAGCACATATATAAAGACAAAATCCACGAAGGAAAGAGAAGCAATGGAGTGCTTTCGGCTTATAGTCCTTTCCTTATATTAAGTCGAAAGGCCTTGCAGCACTCCATGGGTCCTCTTTCCTTTCGTGGATTTTATCTTTATTTATATATTCATCACGTTCCATATTTTCGTGATTCAGTTATGTATATATGTGTGTGTGTGTGTGTAAACCGTTATGTTTAGTGATTAGGATAACGAAGAACATAATTCTTTTTTTAATGTCTCCCATTAGGTAATTGTTTTCGTGTTGTGCTAATGGAGTAATTCTATACAAAAAGTCTCTCAGCTCGCTAATTGGCTCTGCGTTGCCCGAGTGTTTTTTTTATCTTAATTTTTATATCTTTCTGATAACTAGCTACATCACTACACGGCTTTGGAGTTAATTAAATTCAGCTATATACACGTACTTGGATATACACACGCATATATGTATATATGTTATATACACATATATGTATGTATTTATATGTATATATATATATATATATATATATATATATATATATATATATATATATATATATATATATGTATATGTGTGTCTACTCTGTATGTATTTATATGTGTTTTGTTTGTGTGTATATTTGTGTGTATACACCGTTATTCAGGTGACCAGATAGATAGATAAGCAAAAGATAGAGATAATACAAAAACAAGCAAAAGAAGAGACATAACAGATGAACGGAAAGCCAAATGATTAAAAAAGAAAAAAGATTTCACCCACAAAAATACACGATGGAACAGAAACGCTCGACCAGATGGCGTATGGAAATTTTTGTCAATGTGGGTGAAAAGAGGCAGAAGAAGAAGAAGAAGAAGAGGGAAAATAAGGAAGGAGAAATGACACACGGCAGCGTCTCCGGAGGGTGACTTTGGGGGTTGCACTGTAATCGTGGTTTTGGGCGACTTTCGCCGATCGCTTATTGTTTTGGGTGTCGCACTTTACTGAGGCCGTGGAGATTTCCGTGGCTTCACGGGATGGTTTCTGTGTTTCTACAATGATAATAACTGGTAGGAAAAGCAGACTTTCTTCTGTGAAAGACAGCAGAACACAATGTGCTAATAATAATCATTGTAATAATATTAATCATTATTTATTAACAATATGATAACGAGAAGAGTAAGTATTATTATAATACTGATTATGATAATTTCAAATGAAATAATATTGATAGTAACGCTTAGGAATAGGACAGTTGCGGTAGCGGTGACATTAAAATGAGTGATTAGTGAAAATGAAAAGATAATTAGGTAATTATGATGGTAATGGTAATGTTGATGATTATATTAGTAATAATAATAATAATAACTGGAAAAACAGAGTAACTCTGATAATGATTATTGCAGCAGCATCAGTAACAGCAACAACAACAAAAATAAAAATACGAATAGTAGGGATAATACAATGAAAATTTGTTATTGAGAAATAGGTGAAAACGTTATTTACAAATTATAAGTAAGATAGTATAGGGAAACTACTTACTATCCATTTCAGGGACCGCGAGTCATCGTTTTTCCCAAATATCTTTCAAATTAATTATTTGATTGAAATGGTACTTTGACACAGGCAGCGGTTCGAATCCCAGTAGTGACGAGGCCCTATCAGTTATAATTCCCCTTGGGAGTAAGTTAATCAATAGGTAGACGATTTTGTGGTTTAATATTTGTGAATGTTAATAAAATGTCGCAGTGTATGTGACAAAAATGGTTTATGGACGTATTATATAGATATATATGTATACATGTATGTATGTAATATAAATAAGTATATTTATATAGCCTATATGTATTACACACACACACACACACACACACACACATATATATATATATATATATATATATATATATATATATATATATATATATATATATATATATATATATATATATATATATATGTATATATTGTTAGTGTCTGGATGTTTGTGCATCCAAATGCACTCGAAAAAAAAGAGATTTCTAATATGCAACGCCATGGGAGAGAGAGCGCATTTCCACAACATTAGACCATATGTCTCATACTTTCGAAAAGTGTGAATATGTTCTGTCACGATTAAAGAAACAGGTCGTGTCTTCTGGTCAAGGTGTCATTTGCAACGCCATATTTACTCTTCCATAGTTTTCGCGGATCTTTGCTTCTGATTTCAACGGTACGTGGAATAAGAAACGCTTAGCCTGCTCTCTCTCTCTCTCTCTCTCTCTCTCTCTCTCTCTCTCTCTCTCTCTCTCTCTCTGTTGTTGAATTTCTCTCGTACATGCAGTTATTTTTTTACTATCTGTTAACTCGTTTCACTTTACAAGTTTACATATCTCACACTCTCATTGCCTAAACATCTGGGAATCATTGGAAGTAATATTTTATATATATATATATATATATATATATATATATATATATATATATATATATATATATATATATATTATATATATATATATATACGTATGCACATGCATATACATACATTATATAATACAGTATAATGTATGTATATTATATAATATATAAATAAACATACAGCTTATATACGCACGTACTTCGTAAATGAAGTAAGTAATTTTGGTTAGTGACGTTGTCTTAGAGGAAACGATTGTCCAATAGCATACACACTATATATATATATATATATATATATATATATATATATATATATATATATATACATATACGCATACATATATAATATATGAATTTGTGAATATACATACATATATATATATATATATATATAGAATTGATTATATAAATAGCCCAAGTACGATATATCACTAGATTACGATACTACTCTAGTGAGTCCTCGCTTGTCCTAGATAAAAAAAGATGTTTGTTGCACCCATCTGGACATATCAGTCCCATGACAGTCATATCATACAGGAAGTTGCTTTCTCTCTCTCTCTCTCTCTCTCTCTCTCTCTCTCTCTCTCTCTCTCTCTCTCTCTCTCAAGACAGTTGGAGCTTGTTGTCATTCATTTCCTCAACGCTGTCATTTCTATTTTTATCCTAGCTCATAATTGGTGACACATGAAAAGTGGTTCACAGGCGGTGCAATTCAGGATTTTGTAGGAGCTGTTGTGTGGCTTTTGGTTTAGTTGTTATAACAGCGGAGTAGGTGTTGATTATTGTGCATTGGATTTAGGTACTTTCGTCGATATCCGATTAAGATGATGGTCATATATATGTATACATAGTATATATATATTATATATATATATATGTACCAGTATATATATGTGTGTGTGTGTGTATGTTTATAGAGATGTTTATATTGTTTGTGCCTATGTGTAAATACCCTAGATGTTTGTCTCAGAGTATGAGTTTATAAATAAACACATATACAGTATATATACTGTATATATATGTATATGTGAAATATATATATATATATATATATATATATATATATATATATATATATATATATATATATATATATATAGCTACAAACAATCTCTTGTAGATTTCTTCCAAATTTTTGGATACTCCTATCATTA
>NC_089753.1:38218912-38291412 GCF_040412425.1 Macrobrachium rosenbergii | reverse complement strand
CTAAAATTACCGCATCTGTGACAACATCGTTAGGAGGTCCAGAATTAGTTTTTGAAGGGATTATAATACTCACCCGCTCTCGCTTCCTCTCTGTCTCTCTCTCTCTCTCTCTCCTTCGCTTTCTCTCCACCTCCCTTTTACGTATTCTGTTTCTCATTCTATCAAACGTTTTCATCTGGAGATATTGAATGTTTTCATGTTTTGTTCATTATTCTCGTCTTTTTGTCCTTTTTCTTCGTTTTTATACAGTTCGATTTTCTCTTATGATAATTTTTTCTATTTCAGTGTTTTCATTTTCCAATTCTGTGTTTTTCTCTGAATAGTTTTGTTTGTTTTTTTTTGTGTTTTTTCCGTTGTTTGTTAGGTTTTCTTTACATTTACACTTTGTTTGTCATTTTTCACTCAGCATTGTTTAACAGTTTTCTCATTATCAATTTCCGTTCCATATTTGTTTTTCGTCATTAGCCAATCTTTTTCTTCGTGTTTTCCTGTTGTTTGACCGTTTTTTAATCTAGTTTTTTTTATTCTTTATATATTTGTTTATTTTATTTGGTATTTCCCCTTGTTCTTTTGGCCCCTATTGCATCTGTTTTCGTGTAACGGAATCGTATTGAGTTTCCCTTGCCGGAGTATCTCTGCCGAACATATTTTGTCTTCGAAGTTGTTATTGTTACCTTAAGAATAACAGAGGCGTCCATTTCGTGTGACTGAAGAAAACGTAGGATACTCGTATAAACAGCCCCTGTTTTTGTACTATGTATGTACATACAGAAATGTTTTCTTGAAAGGAAGACGTTGACTTGTAAAGCTTATGCTTTCGTTTGAAGAAGTTTCGTGCTGCCTTTGATGTTTCTCGAGTATAACCCATCCAAGCACTGCTCAGACTGAACGATGCTCATCGAGTTCTGCTCGTGCCTCTGTTCACCTTAGGTAGTTCACCTTAGTAGTCGACTGTGGTGGGTCGTCGGCGGTATGGGAGACGATACGAGACTAACAATATATATACACACACATATATATATATACATAAACACACACACACATACTGCTCACTCACTCGTACACACACCCCATATTTCAGAGAGAACGAAAGAAAGAAATAAAGATGAAAATTAAGCCTGACAGTCAATGTATGATAATACACAGCCTTTGAATTATATTAAAGCCTTGAGCATTTTGAACAACAAGGGAGGTTAGAAGGTGCCACGGAGTGTCAAAGGGTGTCAGATTTCACTTCGACGTCTCTCTCAGTCACCCAACCAAGGGCGGTGGCGAAAGTGTCATTTCGTTATTTTGTCTCGAGAAGGGATGTCGCTAATGATGCGTTATTCGGGTGACTGGGGCGGTCTCGGGGTGCGGTTGCGTAACGCGTAATTTTAACCTTGGTTCGTATCAGTCGGGAGGGAGACATAATTGGGCATTTAAATCCCTCTCGGGTTATGAAACGCTGACTCGTGTCGGCTTTGATCTTCTCTTTTCTTGAGTTTTTTTTTTTTTTTTTTTTTTTTTTTTTCCTTTCACTTCATGCTTTCCTTTTGTTTCTTTTCCTCATCTTCGTCCTCTGTTGTTCCTACAGACCTTCGGTCTTTACATGGGATTTAGCTTGCGAACGCGAGCTGAATCCTGTGTAAAGTCCTTCATGTTTGTATGTTAGGAAAAATACAAATTACTTTAAAGATTGGATATTATTTCACAAAAGTAGATATTCACAAAACCTTCATGTTTGTATGTTAGGAAAAATACAAATTACTTTAAAAATTGGATATTTTTTCACAAAAATAAATATTTACTAAACCTTCATGTTTGTATGTTATTAAAATATAAAATACTTTAAAAACTGGATTTTTTCACAAAAATAAATATTCACAAAACCTTCATGTTTGTATGTTAGGAAAAATACAAATTACCTTAAAGATTGGATATTTTTTCACAAAAATAAATATTCACTAAACCTTCATGTTTGTATGTTAAAAAATATAAAATACTTTAAAAATTTGATTTTTTCACAAAAATAAATATTCACAAAACCTTCATTTTGTATGCTAGGAAAAATACAAATTACCTTAAAAATTGGATTTTTTCAGAAAAAAATATTCTCAAAACCTTCATTTTGTATGTTAAGAAAAATACAAGTTACCTTAAAGATTGGATATTTTTTTACAAAAATAAATATTCACAAAACCTTCATGTTTGTATGTTAGGAAAAATACAAATTACTTTAAAAATTGGGTATTATTTCACAAAAATAAATATTCACAAAACCTTCATGTTTGTATTTATAAAAAATATAAATTACTTAAAAAATTGGATATTTTTTACAAAAACAAATATTCACAAAACCTTCATTTTGTGTTAGGAAAAATGCAAATTACTTTAAAAATTGGATATTTTTTCACAAAAATAAATATTCACAAAACGTTCATGTTTTTATGTTAGGAAAAATACAGATAACTTTCAAAATTTAATAATTTTTCACAAAAATAAATATTCACAAAACGTTTCTTGTTAACTTAACGTCTTTGGCGGCACCTCGTATATATGACCTTTCTGTATAATCTTCGTATTTGTTAACTGTTACCTTTTATTTTCGTATTCGACCGAGTACGAATTACCTCTGTAATTGACTGTGAATCACCAGTCAGCTACTGTCAACAGCATCCTGGTAATGACATTGAAATGTCATTATCATCATTATCATATTGATGAAAACTTTTTTTTTCAACGCTGATAAATATCTTGATTAGCGTTATTTAGAAAACGTCAGTGTTTCCAATTGTAAACTAGGAAACATTCCTTCAATGCCGTATGGATTAAAAAGAAATCTAATGAATTTAATTGCGTAAAAAATGACTTTCTCTATAATCAAGGCACTCGAAAAGCATAGCGCAGGAAATCGCTCGTATCTTGCAAGCAATTGCGCTTAATGCGAAGGTCAATTGGAACGCAGTTGTGCTTGCAAAGTGTTGCGTCTTTTATTAGGTCGTTGGTTTAGTCATGTTAGTGCATAGCCTCTGTCATTTTTAATTGCTTGTATGATTTTCAGTGCGTTGAAATACAGTTTATTCTGGTAGGCGAGTTTTATTACATGAGAGCATAATACAATGCGGTTGTTTGTTTGGAACCTCCAGATTACGTATTATTATTATTATTATTATTATTATTATTATTATTATTATTATTATTAGTAGTAGTAGTAGTAGTAGTAGTAGTAGTAGTAGTAGTAGTAGTAGTAGTAGTAGAGTTTGAAATTTGTATATATTAAGGTGAATAAGACGGTCATCTATTGCCATCAAGGAAGCGACCTATTCTCCTTTTAAATATCATGAAGAGAGAGAGAGAGAGAGAGAGAGAGAGAGAGAGAGAGAGAGAGAGAGAGAGAGAGAGAGAGAGAGAGAGAGAGACGAGATTGCCACCTATTTAGAGAAGAGTCATAAGGACGAATCTTTTGTGAAAGGAAACTTGCTAACTCCTAGAAGACTTTAAAGTTTTCGACTCTGAGACGAAGAAGCATTAACATGTAAGATTGATAGAGGATATATGAGGGCCTCAGAACCAGAAGGTTGTAAACGCCACCCCCACCGATTTGGAGTTAGGCATACCAGTAGATGTGGCAACGTTTCCTCTGTCTATTTGTGGCATTTCTATGCTAGCCAGCCGTTTCAGTAAAGTCGAAATCCGTACTGGAACAGTAGAAATTATCGATTTTAGCTAAATGAACCAACGTGATGTCGCGCGGAGCTTACAGCCTCATAAGAGCTCAGTTACAACCAGAAGGTTGCATGTGCAGCAGGTCAGAGGGAGCCAATGAGAGCGCGCGTCACTAAACGGGTATTCAGTTCTAAGCCAATCAGCATTTTCCAGCATAAGGGGCTCGTAAGTGTCGGCCAATTACCGCGCAGTTTACATCTCCGCTATTGTTTACATTCCCAGTCTAGTGATTTTCGCGGCGAATTGAATGTCCGTAGTGTTGTGATTTGTTTTTTTTTATTATTATCCTTTATTTAGCGCCATTATGTCTTCCTCTGGTAGTGAAAGTGATCACTGTGATGTCGTGCAACGGCCCAGGGGAAGAAAAAGGACAAGGAATGAAACGTCATGAAAAAAAAAAATGGTGTTAAGTTACTGCACGATGCAGGCCAAGAATATGTTTCTCGGTGTACAGACAAACTCGTGCCTGCACGTAATGTAGGCCAGCCGTTTTAATGGTTAAACATTATGATGATGGAAGGTTATCATCGTCAATATCATTATTACTGTATTATTATTATTATTATTATTATTATTTTCCATCACACTATATTGATTACTCATCATTATTATTATTATTATTATTATTATTATTATTATAATTATTATATATTTTTGTTATTATTATAATCATTATCATTATTACATCCATTGTTGTTATAGCACCAATATAATAACACTTTATTATCATTTTACACATTTAATTATGGTTTAAGTGCTGGTTATGACCAGAATATAAACAAATGTGAGGGGTTAGGCGGACATTTTGAATGCTAGCGCGCAAGCGCACCCTACAATTTTTTTCAAATTTTCACAAAAAAATTCTAGAGTAGGGCTTTCATATGAAACTTAGTTTAAATCAATATCTTTCTTAGAAGCAGAGTAATGAATGCTAGACTTTGAGAGCAATTTACTCACTTTTTAAAAAGTGGCGTTTACAACCTTCTGGTTCTGAGGCCCTCATATGACCTGGTTGCGAGAATAAGCCTGGTTGAAGATTATAAGGGTAAGCTAACTCTGTAGGTTATGAAGCGGTTGAGGTTGGTTAAGATCATAGGAATATGACTTCTTGAGTTTACTCTGTTGGTTGAGAGTATAAGACCGGTTGAGATTATGAGACCGTTCGAGGAGTATGAGAAAGGTTGAGATTATAAGACTCTGGGATTGTGAGACTGGTGGAGAAGAGATTGGTTTAGATTGTTGGCTGGTTAGGAATATTCGACAGTTTTAGATTGATTGATGAAATAAGAGAATGATTGAGAAGGGTTAACAGTGTAAGATTTGTTGAGAATGTAAGCGTTTTCGAGTATGACTGTTTTAGAGTGAAGACTGGTAGAGAATACAAGGTCAGTTGGGAATATTTTTGGTTGCCCACCGTGAAGGGTGTGGCATTCGTAGATTAGACTCTGCTGCAAACCAAAGATTATTTTACCTGAATTGAAGAATTGTTCTTCTTTTACATGTACACATATTTGCACTTGCTTGCACATGCATCCACATTGTATGTGAGTGTGTATGTCCTAGACAGTATAGATGTAAATGTTGACAGAAGTGGGGTCATGTGATACTGAATTTTTGAATTGGAAAGTACTTTGAAATGCTGATGTGGCTCGTATTGCAGGTGACCTGGTGGGCCATATTTTTCTGTAATGTACTATATTTTTGAACAAGGCTGGGTATCCCTGGCAACTACCGTTCCCATAAAATCGATCTTGCCCGCCAAAGGTCTCAGTATGAGAGTCATTGGTTTGGAAGAGCGACAATAACCACAGTTCAACCTTGCTGAGACGATCAAGCCGCAAGCACCATGAGCAGTAATTCTCGGTGGAGTCATCCATCTACTCATTATAAATAATCTTTGATATGACAAAATGAAAAAAACACGATGGAGCCATTCTTCCCCTATTTATGAATAATAATAATAATAATAATAATAATAATAATAATAATAATAATAATAATAATAATAATAATAAAATCCAAGTGGATCTTTCTTGTTTGTCGGCCTGGGGTGCGGGCGGGGTAGGTAGGGGATCGGGAGGGTAGGGGAGACATGACACATCCACCCTCCTCCAGCAAACTCGTTTGTCCACCCCGGGTGGGGCGGGGTAGATGGGGAGGGTAGGGGAGACATGACGGGCAGCGCCGGGCGCGCGCCATCAAGCTCACAATAATAATAATAATAATAATAATAATAATAATAATAATAATAATAATAATAATAATAATACAGAACGATGTATAGTAAGAAAACATCCAAAGCTTCGTCTCAACCTCCCCATCCTGGATCCCTGAAGATTCGCGGAACTGACCCCAGGTTGATTTGCACCATTCTTCAACAATCAAAGGAAGGGCCGAGAGGAAGCTCGGTCTTCTTTTGGAACTTCGTTGGAGCTTAATCGTCACATCCGCTAGAGTTGAAGGGCTTGGCCTTCGTCGCCGCCTCCTTCTGCCTCTCCCTCTTCGTTTCCATTAAGATTTGCTTCTTTTCCACGTCTTACGTAGATATGTCAGTGCAACTCGCGCAGTGCACTGTAGGCATTACTTAAGGTTTTTCCGCAGCGTCCCTTCGGCCCGTAGCTGCGACCCTTTTCATTCCTCTTACTATACCTCCGTTCAGATTATCTTTCTTCCATGTTGAATTCCACCCTCTCCTAACAGTTGCTTCTTAGTGCAACTGCGAGGTTTGCCTTCTGTTTGACCTTTCAAACCTCCTCTACTCTCAGTTTCCCTTTCAGCACTGAATGACCTCATACGTCCCAGCGTTCGGTCTCTGTCCCAAATCCTATATTCCTATCCTTCCTACGTAGATATGTTAACCTGAGGCGGTTTTGTGGTTCAGATTACGCGGACCCGTTTGTAATGGATGTGAAATGTAAGTTTGAACTAATTGCTTGGGAGAGAGCTTGTGCCCTGGGACGTTAGGTTAATTTGTTCGAAATTAGTCGTGCTAGATTTGCTCACGAAAACAACGAAAGGTCGAGAGGTTTTGGAATTGCGGAGGCAGGCTTGAGAGGAAAGAGTTCAAATGAATGGTGTTTTATATATATGTATATATATGTATATATATATATATATATATATATATATATATATATATATATATATATATATATATAAATACACACACACACACACACACACACACATATATATATATATATATATATATATATATATATATATATATATATATATATGTGTGTGTGTGTGTGTGTGTATGAATGTATGCATGTATGTATCAAGAGAATACTCTTTGTTCTACTCCTTCTAGAGAGACATATTTAGTTTCTGTCTTTGAAAAATAATTTGTCTTTTTAAAAGAATTAACCATAATTTCAGCCTTGGGAAAACCATCCCTCTTACTGTCAAATGCTTCCAGTTCCAGTCCCTGGAGTGCCATCTTTCCTGAGAAAAAACAGAACACGTTTGGTTCAAGTCTTTGACAAAGTCATGTCTCTCCCTTGGTTTGTTCTAGCGTATTTGTATGCCGACGCACAACGCAGAGCTAACGGGGCAACCAGGACACTGTTAGATAGGTTATAAGTGTTCCTTAGCAAGCCTCTACGTTGCCTTCTGAGCCACCTGTATTTGCAAAGGGACGTGCCCTGACTTTGACGAATCACATCCAGGAAGTGGCCAAGGTTGATGTCGAGTTATTGGTTGGGGTTTCCTGCAAGATTGTGGTGTGTGTGTGTCTGCGTACTGATGAAATGCGGCAGTAGCATGACATTTTTATTCTTTAATTTATTTATTTATTGCATTGATAATCTTATTTATTCCAAGTAGTTTTACTTTTCTTTTATGTATATAGTTATTTAATTACTTGTTTGTTTATTGTTTGCACATTTTGGCATTCAGTGCTTTAGTACATACATTTTTTTTCTTTGTTCATCTGTAGTTATTTATTTACTCATGCATTTGATGAGTATGTTTTGATTGTATTATTTATTTATCACATTCTTTTCAGGAACATTAAAAACTATTTAATATTTATTGATCACGAAATGATCTTTGAACTGAGATTATTTATGCAACTTCACTCCTCTCTCCATCATTGCTTGCAACATTGCCGCGCCATTGCTGTTGAGCAACAACTTTCGTAAACAACATCAACAGGTCCTCGGTCTGTTTATTGTTTGTAATTAACGGAGTAATTAATGGTAATTGTCTAAAGGTGGAAGGTGGTGATCTTTGATTAGTTATTTTTGTTTTTGTTTTCTCCTGGAATGTTGGCACAAACGGGATTGGTGTAGGTGTGCCTCAGGGTGGTATTTTACTCCGCACTGTATATGTGTGTATATATATATATATATATATATATATATATATATATATATATATATATATATATATATATATATATATGTGTGTGTGTGTGTGTGTGTGTGTGTGTGTGTGTGTGTGTGTGTGTGTGTGTGTGCGCGTGTGTGTGTGTGTATGTATGTGCGCGTATAATATGTGTATACACATATATGTATATATAATCTACATGGCAACCTTTTGTCATTGCTGGTATGCATATTATGCGCATACGGACGAACACTAGGAACCAAACGCCAACAATAAATTACTTGTACTTTCAATATATGAAAAACATCAGGTTATTCTGTAATTTCTTTCTTCGGATAGAGTTTTAGTTAAACTTGTAGCTCAATATCATATCAGTGGAAAATCTATCATGTACACAGGAAAAAGTATATGCATTAATACACTCTGTACTTTATTGTTGGCGTTTGGTTCCTAGTGTTCGTCCGTATACGCATAATATGCATACCAGCAATGACAAAAGGTTGCCATGTAGATTATATATACATATATATGTGTATACACATATTATGTGCGCGTATAATATGTGTATACACATATATATGTATATATAATCTACATGGCAACCTTTTGTCATTGCTGGTATGCATATTATGCGTATACGGACGAACACTAGGAACCAAACGCCAACAATAAAGTACAGAGTGTATTAATGCATATACTTTTTCCTGTGTACATGATAGATTTTCCACTGATATGATATTGAGCTACAAGTTTAACTAAAACTCTATCCGAAGAAAGAAATTACAGAATAACCTGATGTTTTTCATATATTGAAAGTACAAGTAATTTCAAAACTACTGTGATACGTGATAAATACAAGAGTGAATATATATATATATATATATATATATATATATATATATATATATATATATATATATATAGACGACATGTACGTTCACCGTTGAATCTAGGATGTTATGCACATACAATCTTTATCACCCTCTCCATGTACCATACGTGTCTGCAGGCGCGTATACACCAATACAGGAAGTTGTAATGCAATAACATCTCTGTATGGCTCCATATATATATAGGATCAAAGGTGGCCTCTGGCTGTCGAGGCACAGGTGATTTAGTTTGAGAGCTTTGTAATAATAATTCTTTTAAGAGTCCATTTACGTTCGATAAGTTTGATGCCTTTTTGTAATTCGTCTGATGACATTAGAGTTATTATTACTGCTACGAGAGTTATTGGTATTTTGATTTTCCTCGGTCACGTAATATCTCTCTCTCTCTCTCTCTCTCTCTCTCTCTCTCTCTCTCTCTCTCTCTCTCTCTCTCTCTCTCTCTCCGTTCAATTTTTGTAAATAAATATAATAGAGTATACACGCTTACTAACTGTCGGAAGTGAAAGCTAATATCCATTTTGTTTTCATCCATCCTCTTACCAGCCCCTCCCTTTTAAGTTTCGCCTCCTCCTCCTCCTCCTCCTCCTCCTCTTCTTCTTCTTCTTCTGCTTCTTCTTCTTCTTCTTCTTCTTCTTCTTCCTAATCCTTCTCCTCCTCCTTCTTCTCTTCTTCCTCCTCCTCCTCCTCCTCCTCCTCCTCCTCCTCCCTCCTCCTCCTCCTCCTCCTCCTCTCCCGTCACCCCTCGCTCCGAACTCGAGATACCCTATGCCCGGGAAGCAACCGAGAGGCAATTACAGCGGTGATTCGTAACTGCGGTTTTGCAATAACGGGGTAACTGCAATGCTTGCATCGGATGGGCTGGCGGCCGCTTTCGCATCATTTGCCAGCGAATGACATCCGGGGATTAATGGGCTGGTCTCGTCTCGAGCTGTTTTTTACCTGTACCTGTTTCGGTCGAGGTCTCGAACGCGTGGTTCCCCAGTTGCTTGCTGTCTTCTCAAGGTTGTAGTGATGCAGCAGAGTCGATAAATCACACACACACACACACACACACACACACACACACACACACACACATATATATATATATATATATATATATATATATATATATATATATATATATATATATATATATATATATATATGTATGTATGAATGTATGTATATTTTATCGTGTTGGGCTGCAGTAAGACGGGATGGGTACCTGATAAAGAGAACTGTCTTCGAAGGCTTGTATTTTGCAGATTAAAGAATAAGGAATCTAAACCACAAGATATAATATATATATATATATATATATATATATATATATACACATACATATACATATATATATTAAATATATTGTTTATATATACTCATATAATATATATATGCATACTTACATACGTACATATATATATACATTCACACATAAATATATATACAGTATATATATATATATATATATATATATATATATATATATATATATATATATATATATATATATATATATATATATATATATATATATATATATATATGCACGCACATTATTGCTTTTCCTTTTCTCCTTATTCATGAATATCAAAAAAAGTACGAAATGGATATAAAAGAGTCTAGCTACTCGACAGAGATAAATGAAAACAGATTATCAAAAACTATGTAAGTGTAGTCAATAACATGGAAAAAAAAAATCGTTTTTTCACAGACGAATCATCTCTCTCTCGCTCTCTCTCCCTTAAGAATGTTGCGACCATTGAAGTTGACGTAAAATATTGGATTTTATCACGGCAACGGCGACTCTTTGTTGAGTCTGATTGCGTTAAAAGGGAATCCGATCCTGAAGTCAACAGTGAAAAATGAGACTAGAGAAGAATAATAGGATCGTATACTTGTATTGTCGTCTTGTTATTGTGTCATTGTCTTCATATCTGCCTTTTGAACTTAGGGAGGTATTATTATTATTATTATTATTATTATTATTATTATATTATTATTATTATTATTATTATTATTATTATTAAGGGAGGTATTATTATTATTATTATTATTATTATTATTATTATTATTATTATTATTATTATTATTAAAAGAATGACCATTTGGATGCCGGTAAGTTTATATTGCAATTTCTCACGTTCCCGTACGAGTTTTGTCGTTGCACCATTTTATTGATGAAGTTTGTTTGAGTCTTCTTCCGAGATATTATTATTATTAGCTCTTCGTTGGACGAGTCGGTAGAGCTGTGGACTAGCACTCGCTAGGCCCGAGTTCGAGTCTCCGGCCGGCTGATGAAGAGTTAGAGGAATTTATTTCTGGTGATAGAAATTCATTTCTCGCTATAATATGGGTCGGATTCCACAATAAGCTGTAGGTCCCGTTGCTAAGTAACCAATTGGTTCTTAGCCACGTAAAATAAGTCTAATCCTTCGGGCCAGCCCTATAGGAGAGCTGTTAATCAGCTCAGTGGTCTGGTAAAACTAAGGTACACTTAACTTTATTATTATTATTATTATTATTATTATTATTATTATTATTATTATTATTATTATAAGTCAGTCTTGTCTGGAAGTAAAGGAAGAGTAAGCTGATGAAATTATTATTATTATTATTATTATTATTATAAGTCAGTCTTGTCTGGAGATAGAGGAAAGGTCAGCGGTTGGAATCCTTGGAAGAATGACTTTACGTGAAGGCTTTGAAGAGAAAACTTGTCCTCAGTCTTTTCTCATCTGTTCTTTAAAGAAAAATCCCACTAAACCCTTTTATTTATTTCCTAAAACTGTTTTAGGGGACTTTTTTACCCGACAAACTCTCTTACTATTTTTGCGTAATTACCGGTATTATTTTCTTTTAATTGCATCGCATTTATACATTTTATTAATTTTGCGTTTAGAAGTATATGGGCTGTAGAACATATTTTGTTAGATAAACTCTTTTAAAAGCAAACACAAAAGCAGATAATTATTCACACTGGTATATTTTTCCGCTTTAAAAGCAAACACAAAATTAGACAATCATTCGCGCTGGTATATTTTTCAGAAAGCTGATGATTCATGATCTTAGTGAGAGGGATACATATATAAATTATATGTTTATTTTCTTGGTTTTTCTAAACTAAAAGAAAAAGTCGTGGAGAAATATTCATATACGTGGAGACGAGTGCGGTAGGAGATTTAATATGTTTTTTCTCATATAAACGTACGGCAGAATTTAATACTCGTGTAAAATAATTAATAAATGTGTTCTGGATCGAATTTTAGAATTTATCTAAAATTTATATATATATATATATATATATATATATATATATATATATATATATATATATATATATACTGTATATATATATATATATTATATATATATATATATATATATATATATATATATATATATATATATACAGTATATATACTGTATATAAATGTAAACACACACACACACATATATATGTATATATTATACAGTATTATATATATACTGTATGTATATATATATATATATATATATATATATATATATAGAGAGTTTAGTGATACTGAAATTTCCACCTGTAGCATCAACATATTCGTTATTATTATTATTGTTGTTATTTTTATTATTTTTATTATTATTATTATTATTATTATTATTATTATTATTATTATTATTATTATTATTATTATTTAGTAATTAGCACCGTAGCTTTATTTTTCCTTTCTGTGTGGACCCTACAACGATCACTTTGGAATAAAAAAAATTCTACAATTGATATATTGATCATGGGTCATATAACACCTCTCTGATCCCTCCAAGACATGTATTACCCACCGAGGCAATATCCCCTGAATAATACTTCTACGTCTAACGCAGGCATATTCTCAGATAGATATTACGAACGTCCCCGAGAAGCGTCGAAGATAAATTCGCTGCCGTTTAAGAAGACCCTAAATAACGCAGGTGTATAAACAGCGCTATTTACCTGGATGGGGATCTCGTATAGGAGATGATGTTATGGATATTGGATTCTTGTTTATGAGATTCCATTTCGCCGTGAAATAAAGGTGTCGGGTTACTGTTCTATGGAGGTGGATATATCGACGGGGTGTTGGTGGCGGAGGGGGCGCCCTGTTAGATTACCTTTGTTATTGGTCTTCTGATGTATAACAGTTTTATGTAACTATACATTATGTATAGCAGTATGTGTATCTGTATATGCACATTTCTGTACGCACAAGGTGAATGTACACACATATTATGTATCTCCCTCTCTCTCTCTCTCTGTGTAATATATATATATATATATATATATATATATATATATATATATATATATATATATATATATATATATATATATATATATTTATATATATACAGTATATTATATTTCATTATATACATATATAATATATATATATATATATATATATATATATATATATATATATATATATATATATATATATATATATAATTTGTACGTACGTATAAATAATACCTGCGTAGGACAACCACTTTAAACTCTGAAGAGGAGGAAGGAATCCCCCAAGTGGTATGAGATGCGGCCACTTCAGAGAGAGAGAGAGAGATTGGTGTGTCCTGAAGGAAGTAGTAGAAGAATAGACGAGCAATTGAGAGAGAGAGAGAGAGAGAGAGACTAGGGAATGGGATCAGATCAGAGGTCCTCTTTGAGAGCGAAATTTAATCCAATGATTTTTGTGAAGAGGATCGACCAGAGGGGGACACGGGACACCGCTCGTATAGGCTTGAGTTGCAGGTGGCAGTTGCTGTGGCCTCCGTGTTGCCTGGTTGCATATGGCTCTCTCTCTCTCTCTCTCTCTCTCTCTCTCTCTCTCTCTCTCTCTCTCTCTCTCTCTCTCTCTCTATGGTTAACATTTTATTGTTTTTTTGTTTTTGTTTTGCTTATCTCACTTATTCCTCTCCTGCTAAAAGTTCCTTCTCTCTCTCTCTCTCTCTCTCTCTCTCTCTCTCTCTCTCTCTCTCTCTCTCTCTCTCTCTCTCTCTATGGTTAACATTTTATTGTTTTTTGTTTTTGTTTTGCTTATCTCACTTATTCCTCTCCTGCTAAAAGTTCCTTCTCTCTCTCTCTCTCTCTCTCTCTCTCTCTCTCTCTCTCTCTCTCTCTCTCTCTCTCTCTCTCTCTCTCTCTCGCTTAGATATTTTTTCTAATTATTTTTCTATTATCCCTATCTCACTTATTCCTCTCCAGCTTAATTTCCTTCTCTCTCTCTCTCTCTCTCTCTCTCTCTCTCTCTCTCTCTCTCTCTCTCTCTAATCTCTCTCTCTCTCTCTCTCCCAGACTAATAATTTTCTTATTTTCTATAACGCTTATCTCAGTGGTTTCTCTTCTCTCTCTCTCTCTCTCTCTCTCTCTCTCTCTCTCTCTCTCTCTCTCTCTCTCTCCCCAGACTAATAATTTTCTTATTTTTCTATAACGCTTATCTCAGTGGTTTCTCTCTCTCTCTCTCTCTCTCTCTCTCTCTCTCTCTCTCTCTCTCTCTCTCTCTCTCTCCCCAGACTAATAATTTTCTTATTTTTCTATAACGCTTATCTCAGTGGTTTCTCTTCTCTCTCTCTCTCTCTCTCTCTCTCTCTCTCTCTCTCTCTCTCTCTCTCTCTCTCTCTCTCTCTCTCTCTCTCTCTCTCTCGTGTGTTTCGATGTGTGTATTTATTTAAGGTAAGACGGCAGACGGTCTGTTTAGATTATGCCGGCCTTACGCCGAGACGGCCTTTTCCACAACAGCAAGAACAAAAGAATTCTGAGATGGTTTAATAGTTTTAGGATCATTAGTTCAAGTATTTTTAGTAGCCTGGCTATTTAGAATGACTTAAGGACATGACAGTGATAATGGTAGTTTTTGTGATAGTAAATTTAATAAATTTAAGGACATGAGGGTGATAATGATAGTTTTATGATAATAAATTTAATAAGCTTAAGGACATGACAGCGGTAATGGTAGGTTTTTATGATAATAAATTTGATAAATTTAAGGACATGACAGTGATAATGATAGTTTTTATGATGATAATAAATTTAATAAATTTAAGGACATGACAATGATAATGATAGTTTTTATGATGATAAATTTAAGGACATGACAGTGATAATGATAGTTGGTATGATGATAAATTTAATAAATTTAAGGACATGAGAGTGATAATGATAGTTTTTATGATAATAAATTTAATAAATTTAAGGACATGACAATGATAATGATAGTTTTTTTGATAATAAATTTAATAAATTTAAGGACATGGGAATGATAATGATAGTTTTTATGATGATAATAGATTTAATTTCAGTTGAAACTAGATGCGAGGACGGTTGAGCATGTTTGTTATTTATGTTATCTTTAATAACTTAAGTGAGACAATAACTTATATTTCTCACTTATTTTTCCTTTCTTCTTCCCCTGTTACTGTGCATAAATAACATATTTAATCAGTCATAATTTTCTCCTCATATTGATTTATCCACTTGTATCGATTTACACTTCTCTCATTTATTCATTCGTAATTTTACGTTCATTTTGATTTGTCCGTTTTTATCGATTTACATTTCTCTCGGGTATTAATTCATAATTTTCTATTCATTTTGATTTATCCATTTGTATCGATCTACATTCTCTCATTTATTCATTCATAATTTTGTGTTCATTTTGATTCGTCCATTTGTATCGAGTTACACTTCTCTGATTTAACTTACCTTAATTAAGTATTCTTGTTTTTATTCATTTTCGTACAACCATAACAGCAAAAGTGACGCACGTATTTAAGGTACGAGAGAGAGAGAGAGAGAGAGAGAGAGAGAAGAGAGAGAGAGAGAGAGAGAAAGTACAGATTAAGGAAGTAAGCCATTGTTATCCAGGAAACCAGAGTATTAAATGTTGAGATTAATGCAAGTTACCATTTGAGTTATTTCGTAAGTACATTATTATTATTATTATTATTATTATTATTATTATTATTATTATTATTATTATTATTATTATTATTGTTGTTGTTGTTGTTGTTGTCGGTTTAATGTTTTATTTTTTTCCTAGTGTTGGATTTTATGCATGACAGATCTTGGTTGCTTCTGTTTTAGTAAGAAGAAGATTTTATTCTCTCTCTCTCTCTCTCTCTCTCTCTCTCTCTCTCTCTCTCTCTCTCTCTCTCTCTCTCTCTCTCTCTCTCTTATTTTCTTTCCTTGCTGTACCTTACTTTTTTTGCTGCTTTATACTCCCCCCTCTGTCTGATTATGTCATTTCCATTTCATTCCGTGATTACCCTCTACTCTCTCTCTCTCTCTCTCTCTCTCTCTCTCTCTCTCTCTCTCTCTCTCTCTCTCTCTCTCTCTGCTTCGTTCCCCTATCTCAGTCTCTTTGGCTTTCATCGCTTCCGACCTTTTCGTTAATTCCACCCGGGTGATAATTGGCTTAATAGCCGCAAGGGAGCTGATGATAATCGGCCGTAACGGAACAGAGAGAGAGAGAGAGAGAGAGAGAGAGAGAGAGAGAGAGAGAGAGAGAGAGGAAGGTTCACCCTGAAGTCGTGAAGACCTTCGGGGGGAGAGTGGGAGGAGGGCTTGGGTGGAGGAGGGGAAGGGGGAGGGGAAAGGTGGTTGAGTGTCAGCTGGTGGCGATGGAGATATTTTCATTTAGGAGTTCCCGGTTTATAGACATTGCCTTTTTTTTATCCGGATTTTCGTTAATGTGACAGTAATTTTGTTCTGTTTTTTTCTCAGAAGACAGCCCTTATTTGGGGAAACGTCGTATTGGAGTAATTAATAATAATAATAATAATAGGTAGTATTCCCTGTTTGATTATTGAAAAATATTATTATGGAGCAAGAGTTTTTGATACATTTTAAGTACGTTGTTAGGAATGATGTCAGTACCCATTGAAGGCCAATTTTTTTTAGGAAAGGTTTTAAGGGTTTTTCAAAGACCTAAAAACTCAGGCTAATCCCCCCCCCCCTTTGACATCACAGTAATTTTTTCCAGTCACATTCATCAAGTAATAGTACTTTTTTTAACACTACAAAACGGGAAAGTCGTTGATGAGTTTTTCAAGAATCGAACAATGTTAGTACCGTAATTTCTTAGAAAATTAGAAAAAAAGGAAACAGGTTTAAAATTGGGATATGTTTCACGAAGAAGGAAAAAGCAGTGTTGAAAAAATGCTGTCGCATAGATAACGGTGTATTTCCACGGGTATTTCCCACTTTGAGATTGTGGTTTTGGCGTTTGAGTTTAGTTGAATTGTAAACTTATCTTTCGTCGCCAAAAAAAAAAAGTGGATGTCCTTACGCTTTCGAGTGGAAGTTATTTTGGTACCGATACTGTTGTTATTTTAGATGAAGGCAGTCTTGTACTGGCACGAGCTCTCGTTCCAAAAGCATCCCGTAATAATACGGTGATATTTTTGTTGTTACTGTTCTGTATTTTTTGGTATTAGCCATTTTGTTTTCGTATTGCATTTGTGATCATCATTATGACTATTAGTGCTGCAGTTACTCTCTTGGGTATTATTACAACTAATTTTTCTTGCTACCTCTAATATAAGTTTAATATTATTGCTGTTATTATTTGAGGTCCTATTAAATACAAGTATATTGCTTTTGTTGATATATTTTGAAACTTTTGCTTAGAAATGATCGTCAGACACATGAACAGCTTGCGTGGGGAATCTGATACATACCTGAAGACCTCTTTTTTTTTTTTTTTTAAATAAATCAGACAACATTCCCTTCAGATAACCGTTTCTGTGATTATTTCCGCAGCAAATGAATGAATTCAAAATCCAATAAATCAGTTAATAATAACAGCAATCAATGATCCTCACAAAGCCTGGTCTGCAGCCGTTATTGGACCCCCCAAAAAAACTGCAGTTTAAGTGATAATGGAAAGTCATCATGACCGACCGATAAAAACTGAACTCGTCATAAATACGAGTCATATGAACTGCAGTTATAACAGGGCCTGGTAATGGGGGTCGTTCTCTTCACGGTAATAGTTATAGGTAATCAGGTCCAAGTTCAGGTCCGGGCCCGTTAAGGCAATCAAGGATTATGGAGACCTTGATCTGAATTCGAAAATGCCAAGGTCTTCTTGTTCTTCATCGTCCCTCCCTGCCGCTCTGGAAACTGTTATGGGCAGTGTCTGTGCCCCTCCCCTTTTTTCATTTAGACGATCTTGCGCTTCTGTCTTTGTTTGTTTCTTTGTTTTCTGTGGTCTTTGCTGGGTCTGTGTCACGTCCCTTCTATGTGGGTGGTGGTTCTTATTTACTTTGTTATAGTTTGTAAATATGGTTTACGGTCCAGTACATTCGATTGTAATTTCAACATTCTTCTTGTTTTTTTTTTCTTATTCTTTGTTTTGTTCATGTCACGCCTCATTTAATCAGTGTTCTTGATTTTACCTTTGTTCTGTTTGGGAAAAAACTCTTTTAGGGTAGGTAATTTTTTTTTTCATTGATTAATATAATTTTTATATGCAAAAAATGTATTGAGATTCATGTTATTTATCGGCATTTAATAGTTAATACAGAATGTTGTTGTTGTTGTAAATTGTTTAATGTTAATATTTTTATTTGGTGATAATTACTGTTAATTTTTGTGGTGATAATTAGTTATTGTTTTTTTCCTTGCGGTGTGGTAGCGATTAAGTAGTGTGAGCGTTATTATTTCTAAATAACAGTTTATGGTTTGGGTTTTTTGTTCTTTAATATTTCTTTTCATATGTTGATTTCATTCGATCTGCTACGAAAGCAGTTTATGCCATGCCATTATGTTGAAAATATTGTTATACTTTATTTTACACCAGTATGTTTGCTGGAAGATTATCTGGTCTTTGCAAATTTGTTTTACATTTCTCTATGGCGTTGATACTATCTATTCTGTATCAGCATTTGTAAAAACGTTATTATAATGCCCATTGCCTTTTTGATAACAGCTGCAAGGTGTTAATATGGCTTACGCCCAGTTCAGCTTCATTTATTGTTTTACAATGTACTTCTTGCATTCTGTATTAGCATTTCTTGTGGGCATTTTATCTGATAATGTGTTCAAATTGGGGTTTTCGCATGAGCATAGAAACGGGTTTTGGGCGTTACTCTTAATGTTCCTTGTGAACTAAGTATAGCACAGTATGTTATCCTCCGTCATACTGATCCATGATATTTTTGCATATCAAAATGAATTCAAGATAAATAAAATATTCCCTTAAATAAAATATTCCTTCGCTTAAATTTTCCAGTTGTCTTTTGTTTAAATTTCAGGAATTCTTTTACCTGAATATCTTTCTTTATTGCATTTTCTCCCTAAAGACTTTCTCGAGATCTGTGTCTAGATGACATCTTTCCTACCATCTCATAGCATCTTGCTGCCAAATTTGGCATTAAGTAGCCGACATAGGCTAGGTGGAAAGGTTAATTTGCCGTTGCTGGCAACTTCAGTTTTGCGCCAGGACAGAAAAAATGTGGGCTACTTGTTGTGCATCTTCAGTTTTGAATCAATACAGAGGTGATTTAATGCACATTTGTTGTGGGACTTCAGTGTTACACCTGTACAAAATATGTGGGCAACTTGTGCAGCTTCAATTTTGCACCAAGTCTGAAAGAAAAAATGCGCCGAAGTTTCCTCGGCGCAATCAAGTTTTCTTTATAGCCACGGCCCATGAAACTTAAAGACTCAGGCCTATGAAACTCTCAGCCACGATCCGGTGGTGGCCTGTGTTGGCACCTATATCGGTGCCAGATGCACGATCATGGCTAACTTTAACTTTAAATAAAGTAAAAACTACTGAGGCTAGAGGGTTGCAATTGGGGATGTTTGATGATTGGAGGGTGGGTGATCAGCACACCAATTTGCAGCCCTCTAGCCTCAATAGTTTTCAAGATCTGAAGGCGGACAGAAAAAGTGCGGACAGCAAAAAGTGCGGACCGACAGACAAAGCAGTCACAATAGTTTTCTTTTCAGAAAACTACTCGTAATATGGGCTACGTGATGCAAAATTTGGTGAGAAGATTCTAAAGTTTGATGGATAATGTGCTACCGCTTTCGGTGTCAGTCAGATGATAAAGAATAATTTTTTTTTTTCATCTCAGTGCAATGCTCACCCTCCTGCAAGGCTTGCGGTCCACTGAACAGTAGCTATATTTTTAGATTTTTTTCCGTGATATTTTATCTGGGCGTAATTATGGTGGTCACACACTATTTTTTTTTTTCGACTTATTTTTAACGTTTTTATTCTTTGCTCTAATTGCGACCACCACTCGGTTTTTTTTATTTTTTTATTTTTTTTATTATGATTACTGTATTTTTCTCTGCGATGTACTTAGGTTCTTGGAGATACTCCTTTTAAATATATATATATATATATATATATATATATATATATATATATATATATATATATATATATATATATATATATATATATATATATATATATATATATAATATATATATATATAAACACACACACTGTACATATATGTGTGCGTGTGTATTATATTTATATTATAGGCCTATATATATATATATATATATATATATATATATATATATATATATATATATATATATATGTAATAATATATATATATATGTATCTATATATGTGTGTGTATGTGAATTTTTGTCACGTATGCCTTTGCATTTTCTTACATTCAGGAATTGTTAATCCACAAATATCGTTTAATATCCAATTCACTATACCTCGTGAACAACGCACACCCGAGGGCAGTTAGGCTATAATTGATAAGTGCTCCGTCACCAGTGGGATTCGAACTGCTCTCTGGTTTAGAAGCAACGGTGCATAGTGACCTCTGACTGCTGAGCCATCATGAAAGATGTATGTTGGTAACGACTTGGCTGTGCATGTGGATGTCGAAATCAGGTTTTGTATTGAAAATCGGTATCAACCACCCCTCCACCATGAAAGCTCATTGGTAAGTTTGTAACACGTGGACAATTATGAATTTTGTCACATACAGCGTGACATTTTTATATACACAAATTACACACACACACACACACACACACACACACACACACACACACACACACACACACACACACACACACATATATATATATATATATATATATATATATATATATATATATATATATTGATATATATTTATATATGTGTGTATACATACATATATGTATATATATATAGATAGATAGATATAGATATGCTTATGCCCTCACCCTTTTCTCATCTGTTAGTGACCGACCTCAATTTGAGCATATGCCAACCCGGAGGTTACGATAACTCATTCCTTCGTCAGGAGGCTGCAACGAACCCATTCCTTAGCCAGAGGTTACAGCAGCCCATTTCATAACCAGGAGGTTATTATTACCCAATTCTAAATCCTGTTTTCCTACCAGGCTTCCTCTGGGCGATATCCATCGATGGGTATGTGATTTCATCCAGGTATGCCAGGGTATTCTTTCGCGTTATGGGCACGAGATAAGGACGCTCACGATGGTATCGCCCGGTTTACCTTTCTTTTGTGTAGGATGTTGATGTTGAAAGGCTTCTAAACTTGTGAATGTGTAGATTTGTTTAGGACGGTGATTGCTAATGTCTTTGTACGATGGTGTAGAGCTAAGGTAATGCTTGCAGATGTTAATCCAGATTTGGTTTTTCGAAATTGACATCGTAGAGGCGAAGGTCATCTTGCGGTTTTATTCTTTGTTTAATTTCACAGAATATTTACAAAAGATGTCCTTGGAATGGTGCAGGATTGTGAAGGGCTTCACATATGACTGTGAGTTGGCGATAGTGAAGACAGTTTACTTTCAGGTAATTACCAACGAGGCCTTTAAAATGTTGACAGTGAAGAGTGAATTCTTATAGGATTGTGATAATTTGTATGTATCTGCTCTTGGTGTTGGTGGAAAGATAATGAAAATGTTGATGAATTTTGAGGGCGATAGTCTCATAGTAATATGTTTATGCACTGTATATGAGTTTGATGGTGAAAAAGGGATATTGATAATGCTGAAGCATTTATGAAAGCGATGGTGAAGATTGCAATCTGAGACGATGGTGATAATTTATGTGAATAAATTCCATTTTTTTTTTAATGTATCTTGGTTGCTGATGGTGAAAATGTTAGAGGATACAGGATAGTGACAGTGTGTACAGATATTATTGGGATGTGGATGTGGAAAGATCCTTCAAATGAATATAATGAAGGTCTTCCACGACCGTAAAACGCGAAGGATCTGGACTTCCAAAATCATGGTCTAGGAAAGTGACACTTCATCGTGGTGGGGAATATCTCGTCTCCCAGATGGTATTCCCAGATGGCTTTGTCATCGCTCAGAGAATGAATCCATTGGTTTTATGATAATATTTATTCTGTTCACGGCTTCTAGTTATGATTCTTTTATTTTTTTATATTATGTATTTTTAAATTTTGTATTCTCCAGTGTTCGGTAATATTCTGATCTAACCACGTATTCATATATCGTCCGATGCCTAAGATGCTGTTTTTTTGGTAACTAATTTTGAAACAGTGAATAATCAGGCATGCTTTTCTCTTATATAGACACACTCATCATGTAAATATATATATATATATATATATATATATATATATATATATATATATATATATATACACACACACACACACACACACACACACACACACACACACACACACACACACACACACAATTACCTATTTTTAAAGCTTTATTTTTTGGGTAGGCTTAAGTGGTGATAATTTTTAAAGGTATTTTTGGCTTCACTTTTGTAATTAAACGTTTTTTTTAATATGTCACATAAATTAAGTTTGGGGGATTTTCTATAATTTATTTAAGTAATATAAAGCCCTGATTTAGTAACTTGCGTGTGTGGAAAAATTTATTTGATTTTTCAAGGATTACATCTAATGGCAGCATTTTGCGGCGTCTTAATTTATTTTCGTTGAGATGTGGTTTATATTAAAGGATATGTTGTAGTTATATTTCATTCTAATATGTTCAAAATGGCCTCCAAGGTGTTAGCCAATTTCTTACCTTTAGTCTTTTTATATAGTTTTTATTTATATATGTAGTATTTTTTTTCCTCCCTAAATATTTTTGGCTCCTGTGAAATTGACATCCTTGTTTATATAGTTTTTATTTATATATATACTGTAGTTTTTTCCACCTTAGATGTTTTTGGTTCCTGTAAAACTGACATCCTTGAAGCACCGAGCTATATCTGCTCCCAATTAACGTCTGTTATTTCAAAGGCGATTCAAGTTTCAAGGTCGGCCATTTCAGTGCAGTTCGCGCAATTTGATCTTCCTTATCCTTCAGGATTCTTGCTGGTTCCTGCAGCATTTTAAGAAATCCTTGGAGCACTCCCACGGCGTCTACGCTTAGTCGAGATCTGTTAGTTTAAATGCAACTCGAGCAAGAGGGTCGGTTATTTTAGGGCGATTAAAGTGGTAAGGCTGGTCATTTAAAGCTACTCCCGTGGGATTATACCAATAATCTCGATTTATTTCCCTCCGTGGTCAGCGGCGTGAAGAGAAAGTGTTCTTGGGGACTCTCCTCCGAGTGGGTTCGTCCTTTAACGCCAGGAAGAATTTCCACGACGATTCATTAGTAGAATTTGTCTCTGGTTGTCTGTCTCTTTGAGATGTAGGTTTCCTCGCTATGTGTATTTTTATTGTTTTTTATCGTTTTCTTTACGGATGATCGCCGTGGAATTTAGACTGAAACGATGACACTGTTTATCATGCTCTTTTGCTATAGAAGTGGGCGTGATAATGGAGGGGCAATTTTATGCAACCATTTGCCCATTTAGTATCTTCATTATGTCGTTTGTTTATAGAAGTGGGAATGATAATTGAGGGGCAATGGTATCAACCCTTTGCCCACCTAGTAACTGTATTTTGCCTTTGTTTATAGAAGTGGACATGACAATGGAGTGGCAATTGTAGCAACAATTTGCGAATCTAGTATCCATTATTGCCACTGCTTTATGTAGTGGCCGACACATGTAGTGTGTGGGGCAGTGAAGGTGAACCTAGTGAAGGCCTGAAGTCGCTACCTGGTCGTATAAGGCCAGGTCCTCTTATGTTGTAATTACTCTGTTGACCTTGCTCTTTATTGACATTAAAGTCTGCTTTGTACTTAATTGTTAACAGATTACTTTTATATTGGTCTATTAATTTCCTGGTTAATAATTTCTTCTTCTTTCTGTTATTCTTCTGTCATTCCACTCCTACTTATATATATATATATATATATATATATATATATATATATATATATATATATATATATATATGTATATGTGTGTGTGTGTGTGTGTGCGCGCGTGTGTGTCTTGTTTGAATAAATACTTATACTTGTCACTGAGACATGTTTATCCGTCTTTCCAGGAAATGCATTTCCCATAAAGTCATTGAGTTAAATAACATACTTCTTAGTCATCCCCACTACTAGATTCAGTCTATGTGTTGTCTAATTGTTTTATATATATATATATATATATATATATATATATATATGTATATATATATATATATATATATATATATATATATATATATATATATATATATATATATATATATATATATATATATATATAAACTTTTTCACGTTTCAATTTATTTTCAAAGGAAACATTTCAGTTATCAGTTTCCTTAGCTTGATTGAATCCTTCAAGTATAAAAGAAGGAGAGAGAGAGAGAGAGAGAGAGAGAGAGAGAGAGAGAGAGAGAGAGAGAGAGAGAGAGAGTCATCAAAAACACTACAGTAACAGACATTAATTTTCGTCTGTTTACACGTCAGCATAAGTCAACCGTCTTTTAGTTTTTTCGAGAACGGAGAGAGAGAGAGAGAGAGAGAGAGAGAGAGAGAGAGAGAGAGATGGAAAATGTGACCGCATGATGGCCGAAGGTTGCTCGTCAGTTTTGCTGAGCCCTATTTTTCCTCAATTGAGCTGCGGCCCTTCTCTCTCTCTCTCTCTCTCTCTCTCTCTCTCTCTCTCTCTCTCTCTCTCTCTCTCTCTCTCGACCTAATTAATTTGTTCCTAGTTTTTGTCCCACGATCATTTAAGTTTTGCTGAATTATTTAAACAGATTCTATGTTGAATAAATTAAATACCTGGCACTTTTGATTTGATTATCCTTTTTGTCACTAAGACTCCACGACTTTTTCTTAATTATCTTGCTCTTAGATGCTCCATAAATTCAGCCATGTTTTCTTCTTTAACTTTTAATTTAGGCACCTTCTCTCTCTCTCTCTCTCTCTCTCTCTCTCTCTCTCTCTCTCTCTCTCTCTCTCTCTCTCTCTCTCTCTCTCTCTTTTAATTTGATTATTCTTTTTGTCACTAAGACTCCACGACTTTTTCTTAATTATCTCTCTCTTGGATGCTCCATAAATTCAGCCATGTTTTCTTCTTTAACTTTTAATTTAGGCATCTTCTCACTCTCTCTCTCTCTCTCTCTCTCGTACGAAATGCGTCAAGTGTACTCCTCACGTTACATATTTCAAGGAAGTCATCGCCGAGCTCTCATGGCTGGTGGAAGTGAGGTTTCCAATTAGCCCATTTTTCCCCCATCCAAAGCTCCTCTAGAAGGCGCAAGTCAGTAACTGTCGCCACCAGATACAGTTTCATCCTCTCTCTCTCTCTCTCTCTCTCTCTCTCTCTCTCTCTCTCTCAGGGTAAGGAAGGGTTGGAATTGTGGTTATTGCTTTAAGTTACAGGATTTTTATTTTGTTCGTTTTCTGCCATAAAGTTTATGTTTGTCATTTATTTGTTAAGGAAGCTCAGTCTTGTTGGAGCAGGGTGGGATTTAAATGGTCTCTGTTTATGGCGTTATTTCTTGCCGAATTTAAAAATGCGTTGTGTGGTGTACAGTGCTGTGTTATTGTTTTTATTTTGTGTAAGTGTTTTATTCCAAATGTTACTCACATGTTGCTAGGTAATCCTTAAAGGGGCACAGACACATCATCATTCGAATGCCATGTAGTTGTGTGCGCAGTAGAGAAACACAGTATCGTAGAGAATATTAGTCGTCTCTATTGACGATTAACAAGTTTACAGTAATGTGATGTTGTTATTCTGGTAACCGATGGCTTGTATCCTTCTTTTGTAAAGATATACTGACAATTTATTATCGTTCTGGACATTCGAATTGTCGACTGTTATGGCTGTGACCTTGGCCAGGCCTCATCATACCTCTTTATACCTCATTATTTTCATTGTTGTGATTTGTGTTTTAAGTGACAATGACAGTGGCAATGGCAGGGGAGGGATGTAGGAATTATGATATTTATGAATCACCCAATTGTATTACTGTTTACGTGGTCGCGTTCATTTTTCATGTTTTCCGGAACACATTGTTTACGTGGATGTGTTCATTACTAATTCTTTTCCAGGATAACAATGTTTTTGTGATTCTTCCTCCCCTATCTCCTCTTCCGCCGAAAAGGTGTGTATGGAGCAAACGGGATTTTGTCTTTCAAGGTCTGTTTATGCATAGGATTTTGTGTATCCGAGGATTCAATCGGCCAGAGATTGCTTAGTCTATAGAATACTATATTCAGTGGCTGTTGTTTCCAGGTTTTGTTTGTCCATGGTCCGTTTATGAACAAGATTGTTTATGGCCATGTCTGCATTTGCACATGATCCTGTCTTCCGAAGGTCTGATATAAATAGGATTCTCTATTCGAGGCCTGTTTTTAAATATTATTCTGTCAGGCCAGTAGTTGATCTGACGAAATTCTCCCTACGAACAAGAATCTCTTTTTATTCCGGTTTGGTTATTCAGTCTTGTCAGTCGAAGATATTTTGACAGTTAGTCTGCGGCTTCCACTACGGTAATAGAGTCAAAGTAAACTAAACATCAGAATAAGCACATACTACGTTGTATTTTAAAAACTACATTGCATTTTTAACTTCGTTATATAATTCAAGGTACCACACGACCTCAGAAGGTCCTTCAAAGCGTTCTTTACAACATCTTACAAGGATTATAATCATTTGTAATTCAAACAGTGTAGGATACCTTTCGTTAGCGTCTGGGTGCCCAAGGCCAGAGCGGGTAAATGACTCCTGTTTAATTCGAGTTTTTTTCCTGGTCCTGATTTTCTTTATTTATGTTTTTAAGACAAGTACATCTTAGCGAGCTACTCCCTGGGGTGACGTGTTTTGGGTTCCCAAGGGGAAGAGTCTGTGTTTAGTGTGTACACGCTGAACATTTGTCCATAATTGTTGTTCTAGATTTCTGTCGCTTATTTTTTTTTTTTTTTTGTACCAAGTTCAACCTTGCGCCAAACTCTTTTGATTTGTTTAATATATAAACTTAAAAATACGTCTTTATATTATATTATATATATATATATATATATATATATATATATATATATATATATATATATATATATATATATATATATATATATATATATATATATATATATATATATATATATATAAGCGTTAAGCTGCAAACGTCGTTTAATATCCTATTCGCTCTACCTCGGAAATAAAATATGCATGTGTATATTATTTCCGAGGTAGAGCGAATTAGATATTAAACGATATCTGTAGCAATGCTTTGATATAAATCACGGTGATGTCATAAATTCATATATATATATATATATATATATATATATATATATATATATATATATATATATATATATATATATATATATATATATAGTCTTTACAGGAGTGGTAGCAGAGAAGAAGAGGAAGGTGGTCACTGCCATGTCCATCCTTTCATCTGTCAGATACTGAACAACAGGTGAACCTCTTTTACGGAAAAACTTCACTTCAGTTGTTCCGCCTACTTGTATAATATACCAGTTGGTTCTTAGCCACGTAAAATAATTCTAATCCTTCGGGCCAGCCCTAGGAGAGTTGTTAATCAGCTCAGTGGTCTGGTTAAACCAAGGTATACTTAACTTTTCTTGGACTTGAATCAGGTGTGAATTTACCTCTTTGCTTAGTTATCTGTCTCTTCCTCGTTCTCAGTACAGTCCACACGATGAACTTAAAATGTCCTCCTTCTCCTCCTCCTCCTCCTCCTCCTCCTCCTCCTCCTCCTCCTCCTCCTCCTCCTCCTCCTCCCTCTAAACTAAGCAGACACTTCTTTTTAGTTTAATAGAAGCGAATGACCCTGCCTTCTCTCCTTTTAAGTGGCGCGAATTGCACTGGGCTGAAGCTGACCTTTGCTGTAGGTCACTTGCTGGAGACTCGATTAAAATAATTTTGGGATGATGTCTCACTGATCTTGGCCTTGAAATCGGGATCGTAAATTGAGTTGCCAGTTTGAGGTGGTTGTCAGCGGCTTCGTCTCAGAAATTGGATTGTCACTGTGAGGTGGTTATAGGTGGCTCTGTCTCCTTAACTGGGTTACCAGTGTGAGGTGGTTATAAGTTGGTCCGTCTCCTAAATTGGGTTGGTTACTTAAGGTAGTTATAGGTAGCTTTGTCCTTTAAACTGGGTTGACAGTGTAAGGTGGTTATAGGTGACTGTCCCTTAAACTGGGTTTTCAGTGTAAGGTGGTTATAGGTGACTGTCTTTTAAAGTGGGTTGTCACTGTAAGGTGGTTATAGGTTACTGTCCCTTAAACTGGGTTGTCAATGTAAGGTAGTTACAGGTGGCTCTGTCTCCTAAATTGGGTTGTCAATGTTAGGTGGTTATAGGTGGCTCTGTCTCTTAAACTGGATTGTCAATGTAAGTTGGTTATAGATGGCTGTCTCCTAAATCGGGTTGCTTACTTAAAGCGTTTAGCCTATAGGTTGTTCTATCTTCCCAACTGGGTTGTCAGTTTCAGCCTGATGTGATTTTGCTGTGGCCCTTTCTAATATAGGTCATTTTAACTTGGAGCAATCGGAGGCGATTTTACCTTAGGTATATTTAAGAAATTGTTAGACATCTCGACTTGGGTTAATATATCATTATCTAAATAAAAACCGTTTTGCACGGAAACTAAAATGAGGACGTTTTCATTGGTGTGAATTTGTGTTTTAATTTTCGTTAGCCCTTAGTTAAAGCTTGTGTGAGTTTACAGGTGTATGGTAGATGGAATGTTCTCTCTCTCTCTCTCTCTCTCTCTCTCTCTCTCTCTCTCTGTTGGTTTTCATATATTTATTTTTGGCATGCTGGCTGCAAATAAATTAATTCTCTCTCTCTCTCTCTCTCTCTCTCTCTCTCTCTCTCTCTCTGTTGGTTTTCATATATATATCTTTTTGGCATGTTGGCTGCAAATAAATTAACTCTCTCTCTCTCTCTCTCTCTCTCTCTCTCTCTCTCTCTCTCTCTCTCTCTCTCTCTCTCTCTCTCTCATTAGCATGCGAAAGACCCCCGCGTGTGTCCATGACCTTGTACCGAAATGCCGCTACACTGGCTACCGCTGTTATTGTCGCAGTTTGTCGTTGTTCGTTGCTCGCATTTTATAGAGATAAAACGCCATTGTTGGAGGCTGTTGTGCAATGGACGGTTTTGAGTGGGCATCAACGAGAACAGATGGGTCTGTTCTATTCTATGGTTTTTTTTTCAACTTCAGTCTCTCTCTCTCTCTCTCTCTCTCTCTCTCTCTCTCTCTCTCTCTCTCTCTCTCTCTCTCTCTCTCTCTATATATATATATATATATATATATATATATATATATATATATATATATATATATGTGTGTGTGTGTGTGTGTGTGTATTTATATTGTATATAATATATATATATATATATATATATATATATATATATATATATATATATATATATATATATATATATATATACATATACAACTTGTATTTGTTATATATATGTAAAATTATAGTATATGTATATAACACATGCATACATACATATACAGTATATATATGTGTTTGTGTTTGTTTGTATGCCTTGGGCGCAACGTATATTCTGCTTCCGTCGTAACCCAAATATTAATTAAAATACAGTTTTGATTCTCCTTTTTTCTATTTCTTCTTCATTTCTACCATTATTTCTATTATCCTGACTTTTAATCATTCCTTCACTACGCAGTCTTGCTGTATTTCTTATTATCTTTTTCTTCTTCTTCTTCTTCTTCTTCTTCTTCTTCTTCTTCTTCTTCTTCTTCTTCTTCTTCTTCTTCTTCTTCTGTCTTGCAATCTACTTAAGAACGCTGCTTCTCTGTCAGCGGATGCCCCAAAGGGTCAACAGAAACACGCGCGTGTGGGTAGGTGGGTATTTCAGAACTGACTACCCACACACCCGAGAAAATTGGTTTTACTTGTTAGTTTAGTATAGGTTAGGTAGGCGTTTAGGAAGGTTACATAAGTCTGGTGCGTGCGTTTTTGTTCTGATGGTATATGTATGTAAATATGTATATACATATATATGTACACATACATACAAAGGAAGCACAGAAAGGGAAGTTTCTTAAAGTATTTTGTTCAGTTGCAGGTTATTCCGTTACAAATTTCCAAGCGTTTTTACGCATTATTTATTTATTTTTTGCTACAACTCAGAATGTTATGCTCCGTCGTCTGTCAGAATTCTCTTTGCATTCTCACTTCGTTGCCAGATGTTTCTCGCTTTTTCTCTATTACCGACTGTATGTGTTAGTTTACGATCAAGGCTCATATTGAAGCTCTCTCTCTCTCTCTCTCTCTCTCTCTCTCTCTCTCTCTCTCTCTCTCTCTCTCTCTCTCTCTCCCAGGCGAATTCAACGCACAAATGTGAAACTTGTCTCTTCGTTGTCAGCGGTAAAGAGTCCAATCATTCAATCTCAAAATACATCATATGCTCCAACTCTGCATGCTCATGCTTGGAGGAACTCGCGCACATAGCATTCTTCACGCTCCTGCTTTTGCACTCACTCTGGAGGGGAAGAATGCGCTGGCAGACAGCACCTCTTAGGCAAGAGAGCTATGCTGTCTATTGGAAGAACGCGCGTCTACTTTTACATCATTCGGGGTACAGAAGTCTGCGTTCCTACATTATTTGTGGAGGGGAGGACGTAGCTTTAACGTAGAGATTTTTGGTATTCTTTGAAAGCTTGTGTAGTGCAGCTCTGTACTGTTCCAGTAGGGGATTTTGTTTTTTGTACTGTGGCTGAGATTAGTGTATTCGTACATTATGGTAGTGATGTATTGACTTACCTCATTAGTATGATGGAAAAAAGGTCGTTCGTACGAAGGGATATCTGAAGAATTCCAGATCAAAATAGAGAAGCTGAAGTTCTACAGTGGACTCCAGGTAACAGAGAGAGCTTTCCTTTCACAACAAAACACTGTATAGTAATAATAATAATAATAATAATATTAATAATAATAATAATAATAATAATAATAATAATAATAGAATTATTGTTTTTATTGGATTTTAAATTCAGTTACAGTAATTCTTTTGATACTTTTGCTTATTTGTAGTGTAGGTACTTTAATCTCTAGAGTTTTTTTTTTTTCAAAGCTCCCGAAATTAACTAAATTGCATTTTCCATATACGTACCTTTAGTTTTTCTCTCTCCTGGATCCACGCTAGATCTTTTATGATTGCTATGATATCTGTTAGTCCTGCATAATGCGAGAGACTAGTCCGGCGTATACTGTAAATACACACATATATATATATATATATATATATATATATATATCGATTTCTGAGGTACCTTACTGTTTATATACGCAAACATATGTCTGTTTTCCTGTATTTTTGTATTTTTTTTTTTTTACAAAGTTTTCAATTCTGTTCCGTTTTATCCTTTTATATTCTGCAAAAGCTTTTAGGGTGCTGTAGCGTGGTTCAGAGGAATTTTTCATATTTTTGCATTATTAATCATCATCATCATCATCATCATCATTTGCTTCTTACAAATGCTTTGGTGTTACCTTGTCGGCTGTGTGTGTGTGTGTGTAATATAAATTTTCTTACGCTTAGTGAAATCTTTTAGTTGTATCTTTCAGTCGTCATGTTTTTCTTGTGCAGGTATTCGAAAATTTATATCCTTGAAGACTGCCATGTTGTTATGAATATGTTGTTGTTTTTGATTAAGGTGGCTTTATGCAAGCACGGGCTCTTGCTCATAGAGCAGCCCGTAAGTCATTGTCAATGAGCAGATGAGATTAAGGATATGAACATGATTCTCTTTATTATGACCTATGGCCATGCCAGTGAAATGATTCTCTTTATTATGACCTATGGCCATGCCAGTGAAATGGTGTGAGCGTTATGGATAAATATTAGCTTTTTTTCAGTTAATGTTTTAGCGATTCCTGGTCTACAGCAGCACCAGCTATTTATTCAGACCATTCAGGACCCTATTTTGCCAACATTACAACCTTTGCATCACCACATTATTCAGACTATTCAGGACCCTATTTTGACACAATTTACAACATTTGTATCACCTCAGTATTCAGACTATTCAGGACCCTATTTTGCCAACATTACAACCTTTGCATCACCACATTATTCAGACTATTCAGGACCCTATTTTGACAACATTTATAACATTTGCATCACCTCAGTATTCAGACTATTCAGGACCCTATTTTGACAACATTTACAACATTTGCATCACCTCAGTATTCAGACTATTCAGGACCCTATTTTGCCAACATTACAACCTTTGCATCACCACATTATTCAGACTATTCAGGACCCTATTTTGACAACATTTATAACATTTGCATCACCTCAGTATTCAGACTATTCAGGACCCTATTTTGACAACATTTACAACATTTGCATCACCTCAGTATTCAGACTATTCAGGACCCTATTTTGCCAACATTACAACCTTTGCATCACCACATTATTCAGACTATTCAGGACCCTATTTTGACAACATTTATAACATTTGCATCACCTCAGTGTTCAGACGATTCAGGACCCTATTTTGACAACATTTACAACATTTGCATCACCTCCGTACTCAGACTATTCAGGACCCTATTTTGACAACATTTACAACATTTGCATCACCTCAGTATTCAGACTATTCAGGACCCTATTTTGCCAACATTTACAACACCTTATTATTCAGACTATTCAGGACCCTATTTTGACAACATTTACATTTGCGTCACCTCAGTATTCAAACCATTCAGGACCCTATGATGCCAACATTTACAACATTTGCATCACCTCATCTGTGAACATTTTCAATGCTATCATTGATAGCAATACTTAATTTGGATATATTGACAATACCTCAATTACCATCATTATACAGTACAAAGTATTTCAATACTAAATTAGCCAAAATTGACAGCATACTTTTACCAACAGTCACAGAACTCATTTGCCAACACTTACCTCAACTCATTTGGCAGCAGGTGTACCAGGCCTTACGGCGGTCAGTGTGTGACCGAAGCTATTTAGTGTTTACAGTCGCCACGCCTGTAGGCTTCTAAAGTCAGTTTCGTTAACCTTTTTTGTTGCGATTAATTTCAGCTGGCTTTCTTTGCCGGAAGAGAGAGCGCCTGTCATTAATTTTTTTTTTATTGAAGGACGTAGGAAAGCTCTCTCTCTCTCTCTCTCTCTCTCTCTCTCTCTCTCTCTCTCTCTCTCTCTCTCTCTCTCTCTCACATAGTTTTTTTTTTTATTGAAGGACGTAGGAAGCGCCATCCTCCCCTTCCTCTCTCTCTCTCTCTCTCTCTCTCTCTCTCTCTCTCTCTCTCTCTCTCTCTCTCTCTCTCTCACACACACACACACACACACACACACACACACAGTCGCCCTCAACTGCTTCCTTACATCTCCCTCCGTATATCTCTATATCTACCCAAAATCGCCTTTAAATTTCATAATAGCCTTAGGATCAGCAAAAGTAGTAGCAGTAGTAGAAGCAGGAGTGTCAATGGCCCCGCCATTACTCATGTTTCCTCCCTGTGCCTGCCAAAGTCTCCGACGGTCCTTGGCTGTCTCTTGAAGAGTTTCAAGACGAGGGTGAACGCAGGGAAGGGGAGTCATATCTTATGACATGGGAAAGGGAAGTCCGGGGCGGGGGCGGGGGTTGGGGGAGAGGATTTTGGGGGAAGCATGAAAGTAGGGGAGAAACAGGAAGGGGAAAGGCCTATTGCAGAGAGAGAGAGACAGACAGAGAGAGATAAGGTAACGAAAATGCTAACATTTTCGCGAATTATTATTAACCTAAACTAAAAAGATATGCAGGTGGATATGGGCCAAGATATAGCGAAAATAAAGCTTGTCTGGTGTTTTATTTGATATTAAAAAGCACTATATATATATATACATGTATACAGTATGTATATATATATATATATATATATATATATATATATATATATATATATATATATATATATCTATATCTACATATTCTTTATCTTCAGCTTTTCCCATCTTTATATGGGGTCGTTGTTTGTTATTAGTCTTCTCCATCTTCTGCGATCATGCACCATATATCTATATATATATTATATATATATATATATATATATATATATATATATATATATATATATATATATATATATATATATTTGTGTGGGTGTGTATGTCTGTTTGTGTGCGAGAATTTTCGTACGATTTATAAGATAAAGGTCTTAGATAGCAGGGTAGTCGGGAAGTTCATATCAGGCCTCAACTTATTCCCACAATATACCACATTTTCGGGCAGCCGTGGTGCGAGGACCCGTGTTGGCGTAAGTTAGTTTAAAGCTAAATGAACCACCATTCGGAAATATATATATAATATATATCTTCTCATATATACATATATATTCATATATGTGTGTGTATATATATATATATATATATATATATATATATATATATATATATATATATATATATATATATATATATATATATAATATATATATATATATTTTTTCTCTCTCTTTTTTAAACTCACGTCACCTTCTTACTAAAAGCTGGTCACTGAAAAGCCAGGATGTCATTCCCAGCATTCCAAGGATAACTAACAACAGAAGCTCATGTTGGAAACAAGGACGCTCAAAGCACGAGCGGAAACCATAAACTATTTAGCTAAACGAGCAACCGGAGTAGTGGCAGGAACAACCTCCTCCTACGTTGGGGGAGGACGGGGGAAGGGTTAAGGGGAGGGGAGAGCGAAGTATGACATCTGAGACTTTTCATCCTCTCTCTCTGTCTCTCTCTCTCTCTCTCTCTCTCTCTCTCTATGGTTCATGTGGTGCAATCGATAGTTCTGTTGGCTCACAGCAGACGAACCTGCGTTCGATCCCCTTACATTGCTGGGAAAGGAACATTATGCCTACCTCTGTTGACCCAGACAGTGAGTTATGTACCTGGTTTTAGTCGACTGTGTTGGGTCATAGCAGGATATATATATATATATATATATATATATATATATATATATATATATATATATATATATATAGCCTATATATAGAAAGAGAGAGAGAGAGAATAAGTAACAGATGTGGGAATGCGTATGAACATTATCGTGAAAACTGGGTGGCCTCGACAAGGCAATTCTCACTCAACTGAGGTGATTCATAGGTTATGGTTTGAGTGTGACCCGGTAATAATTAACCTGATTTCTTTTCTCTGGTTCTTGTAGGTTTTGCAGACAGTCTTCATGCAAAAAAAAAAAAAACTTATATTAGTGTCTGTGTGAATATGTATGCGTTTGGTTAGTAGAGACAGGTGTGTATATGCATAGATACTTTCTCTGTGTGTGTAGGATATAGATTAACCTTAAATGCATGAATTTATGTCTTTTAGACTGCATAAAAATTATATGTATTTGTATATATGTATATGTCCTTGTGTATTATATGTATATATATATAATACACTATGTATATTTATGTATTATACATACACACACCACACACACACACACACACTCAAACACACACCCATATATATATATAAAACACCCACACACACACACACTATATATTATGTGTGTGTGTTTGTGTATATATAAAACATATTTCACATACGCTTATATATTGTTACGTGTGTATGACTGTTATGCTCCCCGAACATTAGTTAGCGTCATCGATTCCCAATGGAATCGCTGACAGGGAAGGATGGAGCCGAGCATTGCCGGTGACTCATTCCCGGGTCATTACCAAGGTCAGTGGCTTTTATCGAGTTCCTTACGGAGAAATGGAATTCCAGTAAGTGCAGCGTATGTTGCCTGTGTGTGTGTGAGTGTGTGTGTCTGTGTGTGTGGGCTGGTGCCATTACTGCTTGATGGTTATTGCACATACAACGTTGAGAGTGCCCTGTCAGGAGATACTGCAAAGAGTTGGATTTGTTTTGCTTTCTGCCGGATTTTTCTGGTCTTTTTTCTTGTTTCTCTATCTCTCTTTCTCCCCGCTTTTGTGTCCCTTTCCTTTCACTCTTAGTCCTCTCTCTTTTTCTCTCCCTTTGTGTCCCTTTCGTTTTACTCTCTCTCTCTCTCTCTCTCTCTCTCTCTCTCTCTCTGTATGTGTTTTTTGTTTTTTTTTTGTGTTTTCCCCTTTGCATTTCCTATATTTAGTTTTTTTTATTTTTTCGTGTCGTGACTCTCTCTCTCTCTCTCTCTCTCTCTCTCTCTCTCTCTCTCTCTCTCTCTCTCTCTCTCTCTCTCTCTCTGTGAATTTCTTCTTTGCATTTCTTATATTTAGGTTTTTAACTTTAGGTGTCGTGACTCTCTCTCTCTCTCTCTCTCTCTCTCTCTCTCTCTCTCTCTCTCTCTCTCTCTCTCTCTCTCTGTGAATTTCTCCTTTGCATTTCTTATATTTAGGTTTTTTAATTTTAGGTCTCTCTCTCTCTCTCTCTCTCTCTCTCTCTCTCTGTGAATTTCTTCTTTGCATTTCTTATATTTAGGTTTTTAACTTTAGGTGTCGTGACTCTCTCTCTCTCTCTCTCTCTCTCTCTCTCTCTCTCTCTCTGTGAATTTCTCCTTTGCATTTCTTATATTTAGGTTTTTAATTTTAATCTTCTCTCTCTCTCTCTCTCTCTCTCTCTCTCTCTCTCTCTCTCTCTCTCTCTCTCTCTCTCTCTCTCTCTCTCTCTCTCTCGTGAAATCATGTCCATCGCTGTATATCAAATTCGTCCATGCATCTCCCATTGATGGTGATGCTGGTGGTGGTGATACACGTGAATCATCGCTGCAATTTCTTTTGGCCAATGGCTGCTTTGTGGCTCATCGGCCCGTGAGATGCAAATGAACCTTACAGTTGCACCCTGTGTGTGTGTGTCTCCGGTCCCTCCAGCTCGTCCTTTGGGAGGAGGGGGAGGAGGAGGATTTTATTAGGGATAGGAGGGGGAGGAGGAAGCCAGCGGAAGAAGAGCAGGTGAGGGTTGAAGAGGAGAAGACGTAGGATGAATAGTTGTAGAGAATAGGATGAACAAGAGGAGGGGGAGGAGGAATTTTATTAGGGATGGAGGGGGGAGGAGGAGGAAGTCAGCGGAAGTAGAGCAGGCGAGGATTGAGGAGGATAAGACGTAGGAAGACCATTAGTAGGGACTAGGATGAACTAGAGAAGTAGGAGTGGAAGGAGGACGAGGAAGTCAGCGGGATAAGAGAAGGCGAGGATTGAGGAGGAGAAGACGCAGGATGAATAGTTGTAGAGAGTAGGATGAACAAGAGGAGGAGGAGGATGAATTTTATTAGGGATGGGGGAGGGAGGAGGAGGAGGAGGAAGTCAGCGGAAGAAGACCAGGCGAGGATTGAGGAGGAGAAGACGTAGGGAGACCATTAGTAGGGGCTAGGATGAACAAGAGAAGTAGGAGTGGGAGGAGGACGAGAAAGTCAGCAGAACAAGAGAAGGCGAGGATTGAGTAGGAGGAGACGTAGGAAGAATTGTAGCAGAGATGAGGCAGTGCAATAGAAGCAGGGTTGGGATTAGGATGAAGTCAGCGGAAGAAGAGCAGAGGAGGATTGAGGAGTAGGAGAAGAAGCCGGAAGAATATTAGCAGGGTCTAGGATGAACAAAAGGAGTAGGAGAAGGATGAGAACATAGAAAGAGAACTAGACGATTGATGATGGTTGAGGAGGAGAGAGAGACTGTCTATTGGCTCAGGAGACCCTTATGACATTCATTAATTCATTTGAGTTTCTCTTCTGTCTTGTCTTTGCTCATTGTTACTCTTAGTCCCTCCCGCTTCTACCTCGTGTCCACGTATTCACCTCCTCTCTCTTCCTTTGCTGTTTTTCCTCCTTTCTCTCTCTCTCTAAAACTCTTATTTTTTTTTTACCTTTCGCCTTTATTAGTTTCCTTATCAACTTTTGTTTTATTCTTTGTATTTCTTTAAAATGCGTGTTCGCCTTGTCTTTATCCCTTTTACTGTTTCCCCCTCTATCATTGCTTTATCTCTGTTATTTTATTCTTTTTATTCGTTGTCTTGCTTTGCTATCCCCACGACGTAACTATTTAGCTTTGCTGCTTGTCGGCTTTCGCTACTGTGTTCCTGCTGCACCTCATATGGTGCACTGTAGGCATTACTAAAAGGGGTTTACTACTTCCATTTGGCCCCCAGCTGTATCCAGATTTTTGCCTGTTATTTTACCACCGTTCTCGATTTTTTCCTTCAGTCTTGCTGTCCATCCTCTCTAACCATTTGTTAGTTGTTAGTTGCACCCTGATACTCCATCTCCTCTCTCTCTCTCTCTCTCTCTCTCTCTCTCTCTCTCTCTCTCTCTCTCTCTCTCTCTCTCTCTCTCGTCATTGTCTTCAGTGCTGAATGGCCGAAAGTGCCCCAGTGCTTATTTTGACAGCCTAAATTTCATAAATCAAATTTCTCCGCATCATCGCCAGTTTTACCCCATCTTAGCTCATTTTTTCCATACCCTTCTTTTCTCCACTCAGCTCTCTCTCTCTCTCTCTCTCTCTCTCTCTCTCTCTCTCTCTCTCTCTCTCTCAGTCTCATCCAGGTGCACAGATTCTCTCTGTTGCCGCCATAGCCCATCCATTGTTGTGTATCCTCTCTCTCTCTCTCTCTCTCTCTCTCTCTCTCTCTAATAGAATAGTAGCGCCGAGAGAGCCCTTTGATGATGCTTATTTATATAAGAGATTATCCCACGTGACTCACTTGAGTAATTTTGGGCAAGAGGGTTGAGGTGGTTCCTTTGCTTTTGTGGTCTCCCGGAAGTGTGTCTTTGCGGCTGTTTATGTTGGGCTTAATGATTTTTCTGTTGCGAATTTTCGGCTGTTTTCGTTGGGGTCGGTCAAGGTCCTCTTATCGTCTGTGCCCGGCTGTGCGGTTCTTGTAGAATCTACCGATGGATGTTGTTGTTGAAGTGAAATGGGGTGTTAATTATGATTTTTGTAACTGGTGTGATTTAATGATAGTCCGGTGATTTTATGGGATTTTTTCAAATTAATGATGTGATTTAATGGTATTTGGGTGATTTTATAGTATTTTTTCATGTATGTGATTTAATGATGGGTGGTTTTATAGCATTTTTCAGTTAATGATGTGATTTAATAATATTTGGTGATTTTATAGCACATTTTCATTGATGTAATTTAATGATAGTCGGGTGATGTTATAGCATTTTTTAATTGTGTGATTTAATGACATTTAGGTGATTTTACAGCATTTTTCATTTATTTATGTGATTAAATTATATTCGGGCCATTTTATAGCTTTGTTAAAAAGTATCTTGTATTACCCTAAAGGTATTTGTAGTGTACGGGAACAATTTGATGTTTTGCAGAACATTCTTTGGGAGTTGGTCTTGTATCAAGAATGCCAGCTGCCATTTATTTATTTATTTTTATTCATTTAACTTAGAGGTCAATTTGATTTGCTGAACCTTCATTCGGCAGCTGGTCTTTTATCACGAATACCCAGCTGTCATTTATATCTCTCTAACTTAGTGATGATTTTATCAAGAGAGCCTCTTTTATGGGCGACTTGCTCACACATCCAATATTTCCAAAGTAACACACCAAACTATTTTGTTAATAGCAAAATGACTTTATGCATGGTTTTTAGTTTTCTGTAAAAGAAAACTTTTCTGCCGGCTTTGTCTGTCCGTCCTCACTTTATTCTGTCCACACTTTTCTGTCCGCACTCTTTCTGTCCGCCCTTAGGTCTTAAAAACTACTGAGGCTAGAGGGCTGCAAATTGGTATGTTTATAATCCACCCTCCAATCATCAAACATATCAAATTGCATCCCTCTAGCCTCAGTAGTTTTTATTTGATTTAAGGTTAAAGTTAGCCATAATCGTGCTTCTGGCAACGAAATAGGACATGCCACCACCGGCCCGTGGTTAAAGTTTCATGGGCCGCTGCTCATACAGCATTATACCGAGACCACCGAAAGATAGATCTATTTTCTTGTGGCTTTGATTATACGCTGTACAGAAAACTCGATTGCGCTGAAGAAACCTCGGCGCATTTTTTACTTGCTTTTTTTTTCGTTGATCGAAAAATCACCTGTTATCTTTTGTATAATGCATGACTCCTTTTTGGGGTGAATATAATTAATCTCAAGGATGATGATTCGATCATGACTTCCGTAATGATACCGCAATACTAATGTTACACTTAATGTTCATGATACGGCTGGCCTATCAGGAAAAGGTCTATCTGTCAAGAGTTTGAATGTAGAAGGAGTTCCCCTAAGGGGATAATACCGTCAGTGCACCTCGCGCCGTGTACTGTAGGCATTACTTAAGATACTTTGCAGCGTCTCTTCGACCCCTAGCTGTAACACCTTTCAGTCCTTTTACTGGACCTCTGTTCATTATCTCTTTCTGCCATCTTACCTTCCATCTTCTCCTTACTGTTGTTTCAGGGTGCAACTGCGAGGTTTTCCTCCTGTTACACCTTTAAAGGCTTTTCACTATCAATTTCCCTTTCAGCGCTGAGTAACCTCATAGGTCCCAGCGCTTAGCCTGTGGCCTAAATTTTTATATTCCATCGTCTGAAAATTGTCCAGTTATGAAAAATGTCGTTTTCTGTACTGAGTTTCGTTTCCTCTGATCTGATATTTTCCTTTCCTCTGACAGTAGAAATAGAAGACTTATGGTTTCATAGTAGACCTACGGTGAGGACATGATAATCCTTAGTATGTATATTTATTGCTTGTGGTCAATCTTTATTTACTTGTAATTTGTTTCATTCTGTTTTGTGTTGTTTCCCATGCGGTCCTTCCGTTTAGTAGAAGATATCTTTGTAAGTTAAAGTACTTTAGCTTAGGTTTGTTTAACATAAATATGGGCTCATTAGGAATAATAATTATCATATAAAGAAAATTATTTATTTAATAATTTCAAAAGAATCTTTTTCCCGTTCTGTAGCTTTCGTCTAAACTGACAGGTCCCCCCTCTCTCTCTCTCTCTCTCTCTCTCTCTCTCTCTCTCTCTCTCTCAAACAGGCAAGTGGCTCAATTCTATCCCAATAAAATTAAGCAAGCACCACTAATGAAATACTCGTGGTTGCATTATCGCCCTGCAGAGAAGACGTGATGTCCGTCTTGCGTAGTAGTAATTGACTGAAATAGCACAGAGACGCGCTTGCTTGTGCATGTCTGCTGCGTCTGCGCATGCGTGTCTTAAGGACGTCTTCGTAAGCGTAACCTTGGGTAACTGTTACTTGGGTAACAGGTAACGAAAGTGACTGGTGGTCTGCGCCATGCATGGCATTGGTGAGATCGTGACACAAATAGTGACCGATGCTTGGCCGGCGCCGTTATGCGTGTTGCGAAATTTGATGCGTTCTGGAAATTGAATGATTTTTTTTTTTAATCTCCGATGAGGTTGTTTAAATGCAGATAAGTTGTGGGCTTTTAATCACCAGTTTTATGCTTTTATTTTACCCTTTAATTAGAGCCCTTTTACATTGTTTTATTATAGGCTTTTGTTATTGTAGTGTTACTTTCATTTGTATTCCGGCAACATTTGACGTTTTTCTTAGGTCAGGTCAAATGTTTTTCAACCCCAAAATTACTTATGCAGTAATTATTTTCCTTAGTCAGGGCATCCTAATCCTAATGATCTCTCTCTCTCTCTCTCTCTCTCTCTCTCTCTCTCTCTCTCTCTCTATATATATATATATATATATATATATATATATATATATATATATATATATATATTGTATATATATATGTATATATATATATATATATATATATATATTATATATATATATATATATATATATATATATATATATATATATATATATATATATACAAATGTAAACATACATAGATATATATATGTGTATGTGTAGAGAGAGAGAGAGAGAGAGAGAGAGAGAGAGAGAGAGAGAGAGAGAGAGAGAGAGAGAGCCCCTAACAAAAAAATGAATAGCACAAGTAACGATCATGTTTATGTGAATTGAAAAATAGCATTATCTTGATGTTTTCGAAAGATCATTAAAAATTGCATTGTGTGACCAGTATTTCTCTCTCTCTCTCTCTCTCTCTCTCTCTCTCTCTCTCTCTCTCTCCTCTGTCAATACTCGGTGGTCTGGTTAAACTACTTTAATAATGATAATAATCCTCTGTCAATAAGTTGTTGTGACTTTGGTTAGCGGCTCGTAAATGATCATGTAAGTTTAAGAATATTATATTGATATTTTCGGAAAATAATTAAGAATTGCTTTGTGTAACCAGTATAACCCCCTCTCTCTCTCTCTCTCTCTCTCTCTCTCTCTCTCTCTCTCTCTCTCTCTCTCTCTCTCTCTCTCTCTCTCTCTCAGCAATTTGCTACTGCTGTGGTTAGCGGCTCGTAAATGATCATGTTTAAAAATAACTTTTTGTTGATATTTTGGGAAATTAATTAAGAATTGCTTTGCTTAACCAGTTTTTCCTATCTCTCTCTCTCTCTCTGTCTCTCTGTCTCTCTCTCTCTCCTCCGTCAGCAAGGTGCTGCGGCTGTGGTTAGCGGCTCTTAATAGGTAATTGTCCATCAAAGAATAAGCCATAAACACCGTGGGAACGGCTATAAAATGCGGTCAGCAACCTTGCCACATAATAGGGGCCTACCATACTAGTAGACAAGTGCGACAAGTCTTTTTAGATGAGAGAGAGAGAGAGAGAGAGAGAGAGAGAGAGAGAGAGTACTGCCTCTTTGCAAAGAAATAGGGGTGGTATTCTGCTAGTTATTTTATAATAATCGTAAGGATAATATTAAGAACAATAGTGTTTGCTAATAGATGGCATTCCAGTCTTTATATCTGTAAGTGAAATAAAATTTTTGAGAGAGAGAGAGAGAGAGAGAGAGAGAGAGAGAGAGAGAGAGAGAGAGAGAGAGAGATTGCCGCTACTCATATAATTGAATGTCATGTAGTTTTCTGACTGCCCTCTAGTTTTTATTATATGGTGGATTCACGTTGACATAGATTTGCGTTCTCTCTCTCTCTCTCTCTCTCTCTCTCTCTCTCTCTCTCTCTCTCTCTCTCTCTCTCTCTCTCCATTTAGCTAATCGTCTACAGTGAAACATTAGACTTCCACCATCTCTGCTAAACGTTTTATGATAATCCCTCGCCGGAGGCTTGGAATGTTTGTGACATTTAAACAGAAAAAAGAAAAGGAGAATTATGATATTTATAATTGCCTTCACAGATGTATAAACAGAATCAACCTCCCCATCTTGTACTTTTATTGTCTACCTAAGACTGTGTAAACATCCCAGATGGTAAGAAGTAGGAATTACGAGGAAACATTGTTTCCCACGTCACAAGAGTGACGTCAGCTGCGGTGGACGTGTTCCTCTCTCTCTCTCTCTCTCTCTCTCTCTCTCTCTCTCTCTCTCTCTCTCTCTCTCTCTCCATACAAATGTTTTGTCTGAACTCATTATTTCCTGACCATTTTGTCACACAAATTATATATATATATATATATATATATATATATATATATATATATATATATATATATATATAAACGTATATAATGTAAATAACATGTGAGACAAAATGGTAAGGAAATATATATATATATATATATATATATATATATATATATATATATATATATATATATATATATATATATATATATATATATATATTATGTTTGTGTGAATATGTGTATTCGTGTATATGTATATTCTGTATATGTGTGTATGTTATATATATATATATATATATATATATATATATATATGTATGTATATATACACCTATACACTCACGAGTTAAAATGCGAGAGTATGGAACAAATCTTTTTGTATGTGGTTACTACAATTCTCTCAGATTTTGCTGGTAGCGGCAGATCATGTACGAGTATATTGTTGTTATAAAGATTCGTAAGTTTGTAGACCGTGAAAAAAATATAAATATATACTTTTTAATAAATTCCGTTAGCCAGATTTGTTCCGTTATCTTAGTTCGCCACAGCGAAGTAAGAGAATATGAAACCAAAATATTCCATATACGGAATTTCAACATTTTTGCTTTGGACATCGGATTTGCCTGGTTTTATTCTCTCTCTCTCTCTCTCTCTCTCTCTCTCTCTCTCTCTCTCTCTCTCTCTCTCTCTCTCTCGTTTATTATTTTTATCTCTTTCAGTCGCTATTGATATTTTTTCGTTTTCGTTGCTCTCCCATCAAAGAGAAACAAAAATGCAAATAGTAAATAAGCACTTACGGGCAGACATAAGAAGGAGAATATCTGTATGATATTCTTAGAAAATTGAATAAACAGACGAATAAGGAATAAAGAAACAAACAGTGATATACAAAAAAAGAAAAATTCTTGTATGATTTTCCCATAAAAATATTTCAGCCAATATTTTACCCTTGAACTTTTGGGAAAAGGCCGTTTGTCACAAGATATCTCCATATCAATATATTTTTGTCCCTTTTTTTTATATGTTCTATCTGAGGCAAGTTGGCTCTGTGCAAAAAATGAATTGCAGGGCTCTCGTGACGAGCATTTGCAGAAATGTTTGGAATGTTGCAATTTTTGTCTTTCGGTAATGGAAGAAGTATTAGAACTTTTTTCGTTTTATTTTTCATGTTTTCGTCAGTAAGCAGACTTCCACCCCATTTTTTTGCGGTTGCAAACTGTTATTTAGTTTTTTTTCCTTCTTCTTTTTAGACATTAGGGTACTAGAATATTTAGAGTATTTATTTTCAGTGATGGTGCATCGCTTTCGCCCGGCACGTTTTGTTTATTTGTGCTTTTTGACGTAAAAACGTAGGTCATGTTTACTGAAAAAAGTTTGATGTTTTCTTTTTTTAAGTGTTTAGTGTAACCTTTTTTTTTTGCTATGAAGTATTTCGAATCAGTGTATTCTGTTTGGTGTAGTAAAAAAGTTTCCAGATTTATATATGGAGGGAATATATTTTTATAACACACTGCTCTCGTACTCAAAAATGACTCATTAACATCCCGCTCACTCGTGGTGGGAATATACACATATAAGTGGAAACTATTTTTGACCCCTTGATGGCATTGTGGTAAAGTGCTGGATTTTTTTTTTAGCAACTTTCGGGGATTGAAAAATGCTCTTCCGCAATGGAATAAACCTCAGGTTAAATGACAGTTATGTGACCCAATTAGCAGACTAAATATATAAAAATGTACGTACATACATCGAATTTTATGTAATATATATTATATATATATATACACACATATATATAGAAATATATAATATATATATATATATACATATACATATATATATATATATATATATATATATATATATATATATATATATATATATATATATATGCACACAGGAAATTCTATTTTAACAGAAAGTATTTTATAGTTATATATAAATATACATATATAGATAATATATATGTGTATGTATATATATAAATATATATTAGTCTATATAGCATTATATATATATATATATATATATATATATATATATATATAGAGAGAGAGAGAGAGAGAGAGAGAGAGAGAGAGAGATATATGTATGTATGTAGGCTACTTACATGTGTATGCATATATGTACACACTTACTGTGGGTAGCCTACAAGATGAGCTTTTCATTTGCCCTAATTCTTAAGCTTAATAGACGCGTCTTTTTCATTTTTTTCTCGCATCGTTTAATCAAAACTGGGAGGAAAGCAGAAACAAGCGTAAAGCAATATCACCCGTGTTTGGCGTTAATATTGCTTGAAACAGCAGCCGCCATGAAATTGCTCAATTTTGCACTTTTATTGGATTTTCTTTCATCGGGCAAACATTCGTGTCAGTTTGAATCATTTATTTCTGGTATTTTGCTCTCTGGGTCTATATTTTTTTTTTATTTGTTTTCATTTTTATTTAGTTTGGCAATGATATAAAAATAACAGTAATAGGTAACTAACGCGTTATAATTATTATTGTTACTATTTTGTTATATATGCCCTTGATATAGTTAAGAGAAAACCTTCTCTCTCTCTCTCTCTCTCTCTCTCTCTCTCGTGTTACCCGCTGAGGAAATTCTTAAACTAAAACATCCCGTTGTACTCGATGACCTGAACTGAATTTCTCTCTCTCTCTCTCTCTCTCTCTCTCTCTCTCTCTCTCTCTCTCTCTCTCTCTCTCTCTCTCTCTCTCTCTCTCTCCATGTAACCCGCAGTTAGCAAATATCAGGTAGGCATCCATTTGTTGTGCAGTAAATTGTCACAGTTGGGTAAATTGTGATTTATCAGAATGTCAAGTCATCGTTTTATTAGATCTGCGGTTTTAGTTTTTTTCTGTTCTTTGCTGCAATTATTTATCCTCCTCCTCCTCCTCCTCCTCCTCCTCCTCCTCCTTCTTCTTCTTCTTCTTCTTTTTTTATTTTTGGAGATTGTGTTACTATGCGTATTCGATTTATCACAGAAAGCCGGAAATAAATTAATAATAGTGATAATGATGAAGATTTTAAACAGTAAAGCATTTACAAAAAAACATATGAATGTTTAAAACGCTTGTTTTCTTTTTTTCCGAAGATTCTCTTTCCAGAGGGTGGTTGATAAGCAGTGTAAAAATTCAGAATATTAAATAAAAAAATGGAAACAAAACTTAAAAATATATCATACGAAGCCAATGCTTCAGACTTCCGAACACTTTTTTTTTTTTTTTTTGCCAGGAAGATCGTCTTCGGAATTCCAGTTTTATATATTTTTGTCGTTCGATTCTGTTGATCGACGCTCGGAGTCATCGGCCGTTGGCGATAATCGCCGGAAGTTTTCTCTCTTTTCCTTTCTTTCGAACTTTCTCAGACCATACATGCTGTCTCACCTCTCTCTAGGGAAGGCGTTTTTTTCCCTTTCTCTTTGGTTCGGGAGCTCTAGGTTTTTTTTTATCGAGTTTTTTTTTTTTTTTTTTTTTTCTTTTTTGATGGTTATGTTTTTTTTCTCTCTCTTTTGATGATTATGTTTTAACTTTCAAAGTGCTTAGAAAATATCATTATAAAGTGCTCGTTTTTCTTTTTAAGTATGAAGACAGTTATGGTGAAATGGTGAGAGTGTATGTATGTATAATAGTATGTATGTATGTATGTCTCATTTGCTATTATTAATTAGTTTTATTTTCTTCCTTCCAGGTAAGTTCGCTGGACCGTAGCAGCCATTAACAGCGATATATTCTGCAATCTCGGCCTGATGAAACGGTTAGGTAAGATATTTCATCCTCCATGCGAAATAAAAGCAACCTGTCAGGCCAAATCGAGTTATTTCCCAAGTCGAGTTATTTCCCAGATCGAGTTATGTCCACAATCAAATTATTTCTCATGTCGAGTTATTTCCCAAATCAAGTTGTTTTCCAATTCGAGTTATTTTCCTAATCGAGTTATTTCCCAGATCGAGTTATTTCCCAAATCAAGTTATTTCCCAGATCAACTTATTTCCCAAATCAAGTTGTTTCCCAAAACGAGTTATTTCCCAATTCAAGTTATTTCCCAAATCGAGTTATTTCCCAAATCAAGTTATTCCTCAAGTCGAGTTATTTCCCAAATCAAGTTATTTCTCAAATCAAGTTATTCCTCGAGTCGAGTTATTTCCCAAATCAACTTATTTCCCAAATCAACTTATTTCCTAAATCAAGTTATTTCCCAAATCAAGTTATTTCCCAAATCGAGTTATTTCCGAAATCCCGCCGAAGGATTTCCTTGAGTCAGTCTGATTTTCCCTGCTCGGAAGTGGGACGCCGTTTCGTTTTCGTCGCCGTCATGCGATCGACGCGGCGTAATGAAGGATTACAGCCGCAATTACGGCAGCGCGCCGAAGGGGAGAAAGTCTCGGAGTTCCCGCCGTCAGCATTCCCCCTCCCCCCCTTCCTCTCTCCCTCCACATTTTCGCTCCAGATCGAGCGCTTAATAAGCGGGTTTTCCCCCGCCGTGACACTCCTCACCTAAACTTTTCGTCAGCCCGCTTCCGGATGAGGGTGGGTGAGTGCGGATGAACGCGGATGCCTTCGTACTCTATGGGAATGGTTGCGATGCGTGAGTCTGGAGATGTGGGGGTAGGGGGTGGGTGGGGGCGCTGTTGATTCCACGGTGCTCGGGCGTGCCGGACCGATCTCCTTTACGTGTCGTGGAGGACTCCTTGAGTTCTGAATTTGTTTTCGTTTTTATTCCTAATACTGTTGTTAGTACTACCGCAACAGAAGAAAATAATAATAATAATAATAATAATAATAGTAGTAGTAGTAGTAGTAGTAGTAGTAGTAGTAGTAGTACAAAAAGGAAGCTAACGAAAGAAATGAGGGATAATTACTCTCTCTCTCTCTCTCTCTCTCTCTCTCTCTCTCTCTCTCTCTCTCTCTCTCTCTCTCTCTCTCTCTCAATGAGGCACATGTCTTCTTCAGTGGGCTTTGCTCTCGTAATTACCTTTCTTTGTCAGGCTTCATTTCCAGGTCCGGAATAAGTTGCACGAATATTAACATCTTCCTGTGGAAAACGAGTAAAATGTAATAAGAACCCCCCCTCTCTCTCTCTCTCTCTCTCTCTCTCTCTCTCTCTCTCTCTCTCTCTCTCTCTCTCTCTCTCTCTCTCTCTCTCTAATGGAATTGTCTCCCTCGTAGCATTTTAACAATCATTAATCAACCCACGAAGATATTTTAGTTAAAAGTAAGTTAGACACTCCTGTGTATTCATAATCCAATTCCGAAGACACAGCTAATATATCTTAAAGTAAATGCTTTAAAGTAAATGCTTCAATAACGTCCAAACTGACCACATAGAAACACATGGCTTTTAAATGTCAACTAATTACCGAAAGTAGCACAAGGGGAAGCGTGTTACTGAGCACGATTAAATGAGCATATTCGGGTCTCTGTTGCCACGTTCGCATGATAATGAACGCCTGGAAACTTTCGCGTCCAACGTTAACCTATATCACTTGGTGAATATGTTAATGGATCACGTTGTATATATGCATATATATATATATATATATATATATATATATATATATATATATATATATTTACATACATATGTATTATGAGTATATATATATATATATATATATATATATATATATATATATATATATATATATATATATATATATATATATATATATATATATATATACACACACACAACTTATATTCCTCGTGTTTTCAAATGACGTAGTTACTAAATTTTATTTTAAAGTTCTGATCCAGTTTTGTAAATATTATTTTCAAATATTTTTATGTAGTTTTTAATCATCATTGGTATCGAGAATGACATGCTTTTACATCAGATATATTTCTCGATGTCCCAAGAACTGTTATCAGATTAATATATTAACAAGTGTTGATTAATCAATAAACTAATCTTTGTTAGAAATTTTTATCGTGCAAGGCCTCAAGAAATTTGCAGATGTTACCTTTAAGATTTTCCTGAATTTTTCTTCAGTGCAACGTGATACTTGAGATAGCTTTCAGATCTAAGAACATTCGCTTTATATTCTTTTAATCGAGGAATAAGCCAAGCCTGGATTAACAGCATCAAAAGTAACACTTGGGGTAAAGCAAAGAAAAGTAGAAAATGCGATGAAAATATTTTGCCAAACCTTCAAGAATTTATCAGCTATGCCCACCTGAAGCCGACCTTCAACGCTGGGCACGCGTGCCCCTTTGAGCGTCGCGATCCCCACGCGATCCGAAGGGATCAGGTATCCGGTCGGGAGATACCTGGCGGAGAAATTCCGGTCGCCGCAAGCGTAGTTCCTCTTCTCGGCCATGTTGACGTTACGCGTGCCAGGGAATTTCGTCTGCGTTAGGACCCGTCATGTTTTGATGGCTCGGGAAGTTCTCGGCATTGAGTGTCTTAATCGTTTACGTCCGGATGAAAGAGCTACGGTTATGAGATTCCGGTTATATTACGGTCATTTCTGTAGGTCTCAACGTGTAGTACGACTATTCCGTCCGCAATGATTGTTTTATCACTGGGATTTTTTCGGGAACCCTTTTTTTTTTTCTCCTTCTTTCATGGTTAGAGGGGATCTACGTCGAGTCTCGTAATCTTGTACTTCGGGATGAAAAGGTTTATTGTACGGCCTTTTAGTTTATTGGGATCAGTTTTGCCCGTCTCAGGTTGTACTGCTGTTTCGTCCGCAGTAATTATATATATAAGCTGTAACGGGAATTTTCTCGTTCCTTTCATTGGAATCGTAAGCGACTTGTTCGTCCTGTTTTCAAAGTTCCCATTATAGTATATTTGGTATGTTCAATGTGGCCGGGAGTCATGTTGAGAATGTTAATCTTCGAGATTTCAGGATTTTGTGAACAATTAGACTGATTAAATTTCTTCTGTTGATCAGTAGGAATGGAATAAAAGTTCCATTTTAGATATTCTTCTTCTTCCGCTTATTATTATTATTATTATTGTTATTATTATTATTATTATTATTATTATTATTATTATTATTATTATTATTATTATTATTAATCACGTTTTTCTGCATCGTGTAAGTAGTGCGCAACACAGTATAATAATAATAATAATAATTATTATTATTATTATTATTATTATTATTATTATTATTATTATTATTATTATTATTATTATTATTATTATTATTATAGTGCTAAAAAGAGTAATTAAAGGTTGACAAGAGTTATTCCAAAATCATTACGGCTGATGCAGCTATTTTTTTTTTAACAGAACACCTTTAAAAGGTGATGATGATGATGGTTAATATTATTATTATTATTATTATTATTATTATTATTATTATTATTATTATTATTATTATTATTATTATTATTACCCCCGCTCATCCAAATTGCGAAACTATATAGAGACTTCGTCTTCTCTCTCTCTCTCTCTCTCTCTCTCTCTCTCTCTCTCTCTCTCTCTCTCTCTCTCTCTCTCTCTCTCTCTCTCCCCAAAGCCTCCGAATTTCTCAGACGAGAACACAGCCGTATTCAGCGGCGAGAAAGCCGGGAAGCAACGGAATCAATGCGAAATGCGGACCAAGGCGGAAGTGCTGTTTACTTTTCGCTGTTTTGCCCGGCAAGTTTTCTTCCCTGGGGAGGCTTCGCCGTTGAGCTTAACAAAAGGGGGAAGAGCTACTACCTCTCTCTCTCTCTCTCTCTCTCTCTCTCTCTCTCTCTCTCTCTCTCTCTCTCTCTCTCTCTGTGCTCAAGGCCTTCTTGGAGTATAGTCTTTTATGCTTATTGAAATATACGAGCGGCCCGTAAAGAATGTAGGTTACCCCGGAATAGCTGTGTGTATAACAGTCTGCAATTAGAATGAATATTAGTTTTGTTTTATACACACGCATATACATATGTATATATATATATGTGTGTGTGTGTGTGTACGTATGTATATATGTAAATTTACCAGTGGTAATTGTTCTTCCTGTCATGGGGAGCTACCCCATTTTAGGGGAAACGGTTTCAGTGTTGAATTATATATATAAACACACCCTCACACACACATATATACACACACGCATATACACACACATTATATATATATATATATATATATATATATATATATATATTGCGATCCGTAAAATAGAGAATTTTCGAACAAAACTAATGGCACCTTTTATCGGTGTGAGCGTGATGGGTTTGTAAACGGTAGGGAAATTGCATTTTAGAAAAGGAGGTTGGAATGATTTTTATTGCTGTGGGCAGTGTCTCCTTTATGGGACCGGAGGGAGTGAGAGAGGAGGAGAATGGATGTATTCATGGAGAAAGTAAAAAAATAATAGAAAGTTATATTTCATGGGGGAGAGAGAGAGATAGAGAGAAATTGTTATATTCCCGAACCTTCGTCAGAGACATTTGTTTCATATAAACACCCGAACAAGGTGACCGCAGGTGCATTGAAGTACGGAAGGTGAACATTGGGAAATTGTTTAGCAAACTTGTTTCTCTCTTTTTGTTTTGTGGCTACAGTGTCACTCTTTTCAGTTTTCTTTAAAAGAAAACTACTGAGATGGCTATTTTTGTCTGTCCGTCCGCACTTTTTCTGTCCGCCCTCAGATCTTTAAAACTACTGAGGCTAGAGGGCTGCAAATTGGTATGTCAATCATCCACCCTCCAATCATCAAACATACCAAGTTGCAGCCCTCTAGCCTCTGTAGTTTTTATTTAAGGTTAAAGTTAGCCATGATCGTGCGTCTGGCAACGTTATAGGTGCCAACAACACAGGCCACCACCGGGCCGTGGCTGAAAGTTTCATGAGGCGCGGCTGAGAGTTTCATAGGGTATTATAAGCTGTACAGAAAAACTCGATCGCGCCAAAGAAACTCCGGCGCATTTTTTACATGTTTCTCAAGTTTTCATTATTTTCTTATACATAGGTCGAGAAAAGGGAAAGATGTAAAGTTGTCAGAGTAAGAGGATATCAGATGGAAATAAACACTCAATGTTCAGTGCAATTCGAATCTGATTTCCTTTGTATAGTAATCAGGCAATGGAATGCTGAATAACGCGAGTCCAAGTTATAAGTTTTTATTTTTTTTTTTATTTTTATGCAGACCTCCTGCCAGATAATTATCACAAAGTTGCTGGAACACTGTCGCAATTAAATTAGTGGAACGTTGGCAAATAGTAGAACATTAGAAAGTTTTTCAGTAGAAGTCTACTTAATTAGTGCAACATTTTTAAGATGATTAGTAGTGGGATGTTGTCATAGGTGAGATGATTTGTATTAAGTATTAGTACTCCGGGACGTTATTCTATTTGATTAGTGGAACATGGATAGGAGGATTTTCAATAAAATAGTGAATTACGAGGAATTTGAGTGATGGAACATTGGCAAGGTGATTAATAATAAAGTTATGGAATATTGGCAATATGAAGATTTTGAAATTACTGGAACATTGGCAGAATGATTAAGCTATTGAAATCATGCAATTAAAACAATATGTGAAGCAAAGGAATCTCGTGGAATCTATATTTTACTATTTCTGGAATATGAAATGAAAATTTTATCGAACTTCCCTCATTATTCTTTATGAAATACGGAGTGCAGTGCTCTCTCTCTCTCTCTCTCTCTCTCTCTCTCTCTCTCTCTCTCTCTCTCGTAAGGGGGTTAGTGCTGTCAGAGCACCTCACGTGGTGCGCTGTAGGCATTACTTAAGGTTCTTTGCAGCGTCCCTTCGGCTCCTAGCTGCAACCCCTTTCATTCCTTTTATTGTACCCCCATCAATTTTCTCTCTCTCTCTCTCTCTCTCTCTCTCTCTCTCTCTCTCTCTCTCTCTCTCTCTCTCTCTCTCTCTCTCTCTTAACACTTGTTTCTTGGTGCAACTGCGAGGTTTTCCTCCTGTTAAACCTTTCAAACCTTTTACTGTCAATTTCCGTTTCAGCGCTGAATGACCTCATAGGTCCCAGTGCTTGGCCATTGGCTTAAATTCTCTCTCTCTCTCTCTCTCTCTCTCTCTCTCTCTCTCTCTCTCTCTCTCTCTCTCTCTCCCCTTACCTGGGAATGTAAAATGTGATCTGAATGGCCTGGAATGCTCTGAAAACTGGGAACGTATTGGTTATTAGTTTCCGGGTGAGATTTATGCCTCATTGTTTGGGTCTTTTACGAGTTATTAATAGTTTTTTTTTTTTCGGCCGTCATTCGGAGGAGGTCCCAGTTGTCGTTTCATTGTGGTCCTGACAGTTGGTCGTGAAAAATAAGTCCTCACCGTTAGATACATCTGTTTCGTTTTTGCTTTTCAGTTAGAAAGAGTATTGAGATGGATGTTTGGTCAATAATGAGAATCTTCTCTGCGTTTCATTTTTTTTTTTAATCGTTACTGCATATTATTCGTAAGATCAGTTTGCATAAAGAATGTCTGCCGCCTTATTCATATGTGTTTTTGTATGATCACTGTACGTGGTGAAAGTTTTCAGGTATTCGCCAACTTAGTCTTTCTTATACTAAATTTTACAGTATATACCTGTTATTGTATTCAGTTACCGGATTTCGATTTTATACTTGATTTTTTGTTATTTTTGAAAAATTTTATGGTCATGCTTTGTATTTTATATCCGCTCTTCACTGTGGCCTTAGGATTGAAAGTAATAATTCATATTTATTCTTTTCTAATATAATTTTATTGCACAACTTTGAAAACATGCAGAAGAGACAATTCTGCCTCTGACTCAGGAACTAAGTGACCAGCTGGAGTAGAATTTTTTGTGAAAGACTGCTCTGCCTGTAGACAGGAAGCGATTTAGTGTTTGGAATACAGAGGAATTTTTTTTTATGTAAACGTTGTATATTAAACGAGCTTATATGACTGACCTTGTCTCTTACTTTGGGAAACATATATAAGTCAAAGGCAACTATAAACTAACTGGCAACAAGTGTAACAAAATTACCCTAATTATTTGTGCTTTTGCACGGTATCACTGACTATAACAGTTGCAAAAGCAGTTATCACTGGCAGCTGCTGTTAGAATATCATTGGCAACTGTAAGAAAAACCTCACTGGCAACTGCTGTTAGGAAAATATCATTGGTATTTTGTTGTAGGAAAAATCTCACTTGCAGCTGCTCCTGGGGAAAAAAAATCACTGAAGCTTCTTTTAGTCAAATTTCACTGACAACCGCTTTTGGAAAAATATCACAGGCGGTTTTTTCGAGAAAGTATCTCTCACTGGCAGCTGCTGTTGGAAAATAACCGCATTTGGCAGTAACTGTTGGAAAAATATTGCTGGTCGTTGGTTTTTAAAGAATATCATGGGGAGATGCTGTTGGAACAATAACTACAACTAGCAATTGCTGTTGGAAAATTATCGTTGGCTGTTGTTGGAAAAATATCATTGGCAGTTGTTGTTGGAAAAATAATTTATACCGGAAATATTATTGGTAATTGTTGGAAAAATATTATGGGCAGTTACTGTTGGAAAGTTAACCATTACAGTTAGTTACCTTTGAAATAATAGCTGTCACTGGCCATTCCTACTCGAAAAATAACAATTTCTTAAGGATGCTCCTGGTAAAGCAAATGATCACTAGCAATTTCGGATGGAAAAATAACAATTGCTGGTTTTTACTGTTAAAAAATATAAACTTCAGTTGCGATTCATAACACAGCTACTCCTGAAATTTGCTGTATCAAGAACAGAATTTTCTGTGCTCGGAAATCGGTGGAGGAAGAGAGTTAGAGAAGAAAAGGGGAGAGGGTGACATTAATAAATGATTGATATGGAGAGGGAGAAGTTGAAACTGAGATTGAAAAAGGATGGAAAATGGGCCAGTACTTTAATAAGTGAAAAGTTAAGTGAAAAGATGCTTAATTGGTAGATAAACGAATAGATATGATAATAAAAAAAAAATAAACAATAAAAAATAAATGAAGAAAAAGATATTCTCAGATAAATGAACCAAAGAGTTGAATTAATAAGTAAAAAGATAGGGCCCTCATCAAACGAGCATCAAGAAGAAACGGCTCAGTAGATCGACGGTCAGGAAACTTGTATTGTCGATTCGCCGCCCAGAGCATTCACGGATGAGCAGAGGGAAATAATGGCGGTTCTGCTGTCGCAGTGGTCGAAAGGGGAATAGGAACGGATGGAGGAGGAGGAACTGGAGAAAGTACGAGAGTTAACAAGAGAGAAAGAGAGAGAGAATTGTTTTCGATGTTAATGGATGCGAGGTATTGATGTTTATATATTAAAGTACGGATCGTGTGTGTTGGTGTATGTTTATTGTTTATCTACAGAGAGAGAGAGAGAGAGAGAGAGAGAGAGAGAGAGAGATATGCTAATGGATGCGATGTATTGATGTTTATGCATCCAAGTATGGTTTTTATGTGTTCGTGTATATTTATTGTTTATATACAGAGAGAGAGAGAGAGAGAAAACTTTGTTTATTGTCTTAACGGAATTCTGTGCAATGACATTTTTGCGCATTTGTTCAAATGTGGTCTGTATGTGATTCTGGATGCTGGTACCGTGAGAGAGAGAGAGAGAAAAGGAAAAGGACAGACAGTTATACAGTAACCACTTTGCCGTTGTGACTGTAAACGGCAAATATGGAGAGAAATTAAAAATGATGGTATTGATAATATTGCTGTATAGGAAACCAAGAGAGAAAGGTCGATAAAAATGGTGTTGATAATATTGCCGTTGAGGAAACCAGTGAAAGAGAGAGAGAGAGAGAGAGAGAGAGAGAGAGAGAGAGAGAGAGAGAGAGAGAGAGAGAGAGAGAGCAAGTTCGCTCACCCGGAGATAAGTCTATACACACAAGGTGGATGTGTTTACCATTCATACCTCAAAGCTTCACCTCTTATGCGCACACACACACACACACACACACACACACACACACACACACTGGCCCCCGAGGTTGTTTGGTTGCTTTCCATACGATTCCTTGTGCATCACAGTGACAGAGATACGACCTTCTGCTGCCCGTTTACGAGCTGCTCGAGGAGCAAGAGGCTATGGCTGGCACAAGGCCGTCATTGACAACGCTAAATGAATTTCAGTGGGAGTTGCTCTTTCGTAGATATTGATGTTTATATATTAGAGTACGGATTGTCCCATTAGTAATAGCTAGTGTGTGTGTGTATGTGTGTTTGTGTATACATATATAAATTTTATATATATATATATATATATATATATATATATATATATATATATATATATATATATATATTCAGTATATATATACATAAATTATATATATATATACTATATGTATACACATACATACATACTTACATATATATATATATATATATATATATATATATATATATATATATATATATATATGTATGTATATAATGCTCTTACCATTAACAAAAAAATCGTTGTAACTTTGGTAAGATTATTATTATTATAACGCGAATCTTCCTTTGTACTTGAGATGGGACTGTGTATTTTTTCTTTCATGTGGATATCACACTTGTAATTATGTCGTGTTTCTCGCTTTTATGTAGATTTCAGATTGTGTCTGCCATTTTTTTCCCATTATGTAGAGTACACTATATGCTGAGTGTACTGCATGAAGCTGAAAATGTATTTTGACGAATAATATATAAATGTAAGTAACGTATTTTGGCGAATTCCATGTAAGTATAAGAAATGTATTCTAAAAAGTACTTTGTAAGCTTTCGCGAATTCTACATAAAAATAAGGAATGTATTCTGAAAAGTACTATGTAAGCTTATTAAAGCTGTTTCGACAGATACTGTAAACAGCCAGTCAATTAATATTTAGAATACTGTGGAAACAATTTATTTCGAAGAACACTGTACAAAAATACTTCATGAGAAAAGGGAAGTAATTTTTTGTCCGTGACATGATGCAAACTCAATTAGCCTATTTCGAGCATGTGTATGTAACTTTGGCCAACTTAATGTAAATTCAAACAACCAGAGCAATTTGTGCGTGCCTGTTTGAAGTATAAACATTTACAGCAGGATGTAAACTTCCCCCCTCCCCCCAGGGTAGAGAGATTTTGGGAGTTTCAGTGTTTTTTGTATTTTTGGACTTTAGGTTTTTGTATGTTTGAGTTTATTGACTTTTGGAGAGTTTTTTAAGAGGGATGTTTTGGGTTGTAATTTTGTCTTATGCTTTGATAGTAGGTTTTATTTTTATTTAGGTTTATTGTCTTTGCTTTAATAGATTTAGGTATTTTGTATTTTTTTTATTGGGGAGGGGGGGGGTGATATTTTTTGCGTGTGGAGTCTTAGGACGTCGACCTTTCATAAAGGACTGAAATGTAACTGATATAGAGAAGACCAGTGTTGCTTTGTTTAACATGTTTGAAATTGATATGGTAAGGCTCTTTCAATATTTGGCGTACGTTTATTTCCATTTATAATCATGATAATAATCGCAGCTGACACAATATTGTAGTTGGAATGAAAAGCTTAATTAACTTGTCAGTTATAACTTGTCGGTGGGAAAGGTTAAAATTAATTTTGAAGATATACTGTATATATATACATACAGTATATATATATATATGTATATATATACATACAGTATATATTATATATATATATATATATATATATATATATATATATATATATATATATATATGTGTGTGTGTGTATGTATATTGTATATATTCCACCATGCATTTACCTTCTTCCATTATAAGATTTAGTTGCCATACGGGGTTAGGATTCTGGTTTGTGGTAAGTCGTTTTGGGGTGAGGTCGCTAGCCCCATGACCTGCCTCACGGTATCTGGCATTTCCTTGTGGTCTCAGATTATGCAACTAGCGATATGAGCAGTGATCTGTTTGCTATCATTCTTTGTGTCTATTCGTCCACTCTCAGTACCGATTCCCTCCTTACCTGTCCAGGTATATCGTCGTATCTGCTTTCCTTAACCTGTACCACAAGGACCGGGAATAAGCCCCCAGGGCGAGCTCATGCATACCGCAGGTGAAAGATGACTCGGGTGCATGTGAAAGATTTAAAAAAAAAAAAGCTTAAAGAATAAAAAGGGTGACGCAGAGAGATTACAAACGAGTTTTCTTAGCGGGCTAGAAATGTTTTCGCTTGGCGCTTTGTGTGCTTGCGTTATTGTTTTGTTTCGCGTTCTTTGTGTGCAGTACGTGTGCCTTTGTGTGTATACATGTATGAATTTGCTTTTATTTTAGTCTCTCGTTTGATGAATTTCGATTTAATTTTCCATTTTTATTTTTTTTTTTGTACTTATGAAATTATGGTAATGTCCAAGATTGATTAATTAAAAATCTTACGCGTTTCAGATGCATTGCTCAGTCTTGTTGACAGACACACGTAAGGTAGAGCGTTTTGATGCCACTGAAAACTATATAAGATTTGATTTCGGTGACATCAAAACAATCTACCTTACATCTATTCGTCAACGAAGAGTGTTAAATCTGGGCAATGCCTTTTATAAGTACGCGAACAAAACAAATGAAATCTCTCATACAATACTCAAAAACAATATTATAGATAAAAATTTCTCTCTGTGGAAATTTTTATTTTCTGTTGCTCTCCTCACAACCTAATCTCCTTGACATTCGTTTCACTATGACTACCCGAGAAATTACCCACCTTGAAGTTTTATGGGGAGTTTTACTGCTGATGTGGCTGTAACTGCAGTAGCCGTGGAGTTTGTATTTTTACGGCCAGTAATGTCATAATTAATTCATACCAGCATCGCGTTGCTACCGTGGAAGGCTTTCTGAAGAACTGAATAAAATTTCATTGTACTCTTGTATGGAAACAAGAGCTTTATATACTATATATATATATATATATATATATATATATATATATATATATATATATATATATATATATATATATATATATACATACATACATATACATACACATATATATATGTATGTATGTATGTGTGTATATGTGTGGTAAATACAAGGCCACCAATGCATGGCCCTCAAAAAATTTTGGGAGATCTTTTCCCATCCCTATGATGGCGGTATAATTTTTGAAGCCAAAAGATTATATCGCCACTTAATGTCGTTCCAGTATCAGAACTCCACCATTTATGTGCAATCTACGTAATTAGTACAATGCTTTTAGGTAATTTCTAGAGAGCCGTAAAGTTGGTCTTTGAAATTTGAGAAAAATTATGTATGTTTAATTTTTCGTATGGGTATTTATTATTAGATTGATTAACTTTACTTTATTTATATGTACTGTAGAGCTGCATCGTTTATACTGTAGTTTTTCTGCTTGTTCCATGACGAGATATGAACGTCAGTAATAATAATAATAATAATAATAATAATAGCTGCTGACTCAGACATCCGGTCCATCCTCTCGTCTCGAAGTGTTTCACACGTCAGGCACCTGAACAGATGTTAAGGCTGTTCATGAAAAATTAAGTATGTCATGGACCACCACTTGAAGATCCACTCCCCTCCCCCTTACCCTCACCCTCCCTAGTCCCCTACCACTGACCTGAAGCCCCGTACCAATTCCTGTTTCATGACTCTTATCATTGCTGGAGGTTACGCCTCGGCGTGAAACTGAGCTGGCCCCTATTAAAGCTATATATGTCTTTGTTGTTTTGTCTGTCTGTCACACGCGAAACCAGCTGTGAAAGGTGTGTGTGTGTGCGTGTGTGTCTGGAAAGAGCGCATGTGTGCATTGTTGTAATGCATATCTGACCTTCAGAGAGCCGTATGTATGAGTTTTGTGAACGGGCTGTGTTTGTGTAACCATCTTGCTATTGACTTAAAATGAATACGTATGTATGTGTTTTGTGTAATGTTTATTTTTATTTATTTATTTTTTTTTGCCTGAAACTAGTTTGCGCGTGTTTCGGTCCACAGGTGTTTAAAACGAGTTATGCTGCGTGTGTTCTGTGCCAGGTATGCGCTCTTGAGCGTCTGTGAAACGAGTTTGTGTGCGAGTCGTTTCCATGACTTTTGAAGCGAGTCGTGTGTGCTTGTGTTTGTGGTTGCCAGTGACAGCCGTAAAACAAATTAAAGCAAATGCCGCTTCTTTTTCTGTCTAAATGTATCCTTATGTCTCTCGACTTGACGTAAACCTGTCTTTTTGTTTGCCTGTCCTTTACAAAGTCTCGTCTGCTCTTCGTCAAATCGTCTCCGCACCTTCAAGTAGAACTTATTTCTCCGATTCGGTTCTGTTTATCTGTCTGTTGTACAGATGCCCTTAATTAGAGCATATCCCTCTGTCTGAGGTTCGTCTGTCTGTGCCTGTGTCCTATACCTGTTCAAGCCCTCAGTCTGTATGTCTTCTAAATCTGTCCAAGCTCCGTCCGTTTGTGTCTTTCTCCTTTACTTGTTTTTAGCTCCGTTCGTCTGTTTGTGTCCGTCTACTCTACCTGTCTGACCTTCATCTGTCTTTCTTTTTGTGTCTGTCTGTTCCTGTCAACTTTACGTCTGTCTTCCGGCCTGTCTTTATTATACTTCGAGGCAATAACATGTGCTTTATTATACTTGTAGGTAATAACATATGCCGTACTATATTTCGAGGTAATAACATGGGTTTTATTATGCTTCTAGATAATAACATATACCGTACCTTATTATATTTCGAGGAAATAACATGTGCTTTATTGTACTTCTAGGTAATAACATATGCCTTATTATATTTCTAGGTAATAACGTGGGTTTTATTATGCTTCTAGATAATAACATATACCTTATTATATTTCGAGGAAATAACATGTGCTTTATTATACCTCTAGGTAATAACATATGCCTTATTATATTTGGAGGTAATAACATGGGCTTTATTATACCTCTGGGTAATAACATATGCCTTATTATATTTGGAGGTAATAACATGGGCTTTATTATACTTCTGGGTAATAAAATATGCCTTATTATTTTTCGAGGAAATAACATGTGCTTTATTGTACTTCTAGGTAATAACATATGCCGTATTATTTTTCGAGGAAATAACATGTCCTTTATTATACTTCTAGGTAATAACATATACCTTATTATTTTTCGAGGAAATAACATGTCTTTTATTATACTTCTAGGTAATAACATATGCCTTATTATTTTTCGAGGAAATAACATGTGCTTTATTATACTTCTAGGTATATACCTTATTGTATTTCGAGGTGCCATATTATATATATTTCGAGGTAATAACATATGCCTTATTATACTTCGAGGTAATAACATGGGCTTTATTAGACTTCTAGGTAGTAACATATGCATTATTAAACTTCTAGTTAATATCGTATGCTTTATCATACTTCTAGTTAATATCGTATGCTTTATCATACTTTTAGATAATAACATGCTTTATTATACTTCTAGGTAATGACATATGCTTTATTATGCTTCTAGGTAACAATAACATATCTGGGTAGTAATATATGCTTTAGTATACTTCTAGGCAATATCACTTAGCCTACTTATATTTAAGGTATATGAGTTGTCCTGCATCCTTCGAAAAAAAAAAACCTGTCTGCTGTTTATATTTAAGTTGTAAGTTTTCCTGCACCCTTCGGAAAAAAAAAAAAACCCGTCTACATGTTTATCACATTTACATCCCCTGTTTAAACATCGGCTAGATACACTGTTTATTCTACAGTATCAGTTCGGCGGTGATGTGTACATATTTTTGACGGTTTGTCGAGCGGGGAAAGGGATGGCCGATGAAGTAACCTTTTCATTATCATGCGTGCTGTTTATGTTATATTATATATATATATATATATATATATATATATATATATATATATTTATTGTTGTGTGTGTGTATACATACATACATACATACATATATATATATATATATATATATATATATATATATATATATATATATATATATATATATATATATATATATATAGAGAGAGAGAGAGAGAGAGAGAGAGAGAGAGAGAGAGAGGGATAGTATGAATTATGGTTGATCTTTGAGCTTAATGGATCCAGTGAATTTCTTTTTTAGGGCAGATCGACAGAGAAACAGACTTTCGAGTAAAGAGACACGCAGAAGAATCGATAGACAGATCTCAAGTGAGAGAGAGAGAGAGAGAGAGAGAGAGAGAGAGAGAGATTAATCTTGGCCTTATCGGTGGTTTTTTTTTTTTTTTGTGAAATATCCGTTAAATAATACCTTATCTTCAAAAATTATAGAGCCGAAATGTCACTTCTTTTGTAGAACCTTTTATTCATCCTAAGTCAACAAATCTTCATTTAAAAGATGAAATGGAAAACACTCACAACAGTGTTAATCAGCAACACTAACCAAATTTTCCAACTCGCCTATTTTGAGTATCTCTCTCTCTCTCTCTCTCTCTCTCTCTCTCTCTCTCTCTCTCTCTCTGTGCAGAACTCGGGGTTTGCTCTGTCTTGCTCGCTTACAGCGTTAGATGATCCGTAAGTGAAGAAATGGTGGACTCCATTGAGTAAGTGGCGCATTCCTGGGTGTTATCTCAAGGAGATTTGATCAGGCTTTGTGTAGGCGAGATCCTGCGGCGATGTACCGAAGAGTATAGGACGTGATTTCGCGGGTTCTTTGTGCGTGTATCTATCGATCGATCTATCTATCTATCTATCTATCTATCTATCTATATATATATATATATATATATATATATATATATATATATATATATATATATATAAATGTGAATGTAACTAAACTTGTATGTATGTAAACTTGTGCTCTATAGAAATCCGAACCGCTTGACTGATCTGGACAAAATTTTGCACGCGGCCCTCATTTGACCCAAGGAAGGTTTTCGCCCTCCGGGGTACCTTATTTACTGCGGGTCCCGGCGAAGACCCGGCCGTGGGATACCAGAAAAAAAAGGAAAAAAAATGAAAAAATGAAGTAAATCTTCCACGCATCATAAATTTACTCCACTTTATGTAACCAGTTCCCTCTTCCTTTCTCCCCTTACCCAAATATCCTCCTCCTCCTCCTCCTCCTCCTCCTGCTTCTTATCCTAATATTTATCTTTTTGGAAAAACCAACACCTATAAAACTAGCGGCCTTTCTTCGCTAACGAGCATTAGTTTGAAAAGCAGGATAAGATTGATGGAAATCTTTACCAATTATCTTTAATTGCGCCATCGTCGTACAAACTCTCTCTCTCTCTCTCTCTCTCTCTCTCTCTCTCTCTCTCTCTCTCTCTCTCTCTCTCTCTCTCTCTCTCTCTGCATGTGATAGAAGTGGAGCTCTGGGCTATTATGCTTAAGGCCAGTAAGAGATTTCAGAATAGTAATTACCATAGCTGTATTACCCTTTCGAATATCTTCTTGAATACTATTAATTTATGAGCAATATGGAATTATAAAAGTAATGAGCTTACTAATATTATTTTGTGATCTTTTTTTATGGTCCGTGATGATGCTGTATTTTTTTTTACTATCTTTTTGTTTGAACTTTTATAATAATCTGCTATCGAACGTAATTCACTGAATATTAGTTTTTTCATGTATACACACACACATATATATATACAGTATATGTGTGTGTATACATGAAAAAACTAATACTCAGTAAATTATGTTCGATAGCAGATTATTATAAAAGTTCAAACACAAAAATAGTAAAACACGCACACACATATATATGTATATATATATATATATATATATATATATATATATATATATATATATATATATATATATATATATGTGTGTGTGTGTGTGTGTGTGTGTGTGTGTGTGTGTGTATGCGTTATATGTATGCGTGAATGTTCCTTATTCTTCAGTTCATGAGATTGTGTATGGTTAAGACTTTCTGAGGTTTTTTGAAGTTCAACATTGTAATTGTGCAATACGGTGAGTTGACATCAAATTTATTTTAGTGTGTTTTACAGCGACATACTTTGAGAGACAGTCTTTGAAACAACTTGGTAGCTATTATTATCATTATTATTATTATTATTATTATTATTATTATTATTATTATTAATCGAACTTTAATTCCTACGAAAACCACCTTTTTATTGTCTTTCTCAGATAGTCTTAAATATTACTTATTTCCCAAATTTACTGAATTTACACTTCTTGTGACGGGACGGCCACACACGACTTAAGCCCTCTTGGTCGTTACGTCCCCAAAAGTGTCTGACGGCGGTTGCTGCTGGTATGGTAGACGACTTTGCCTGAGGTCGTTTAAAGAAAGCGCGTAATGAGTCGTTTTTACGAGTCGTTAAACGATCGTAGGGATAACTTTCCCTTGTGTACATACGCCCACTTTGCCCGTCTTTTGTTTGTTTACGCTTTGACGCCGTTGTAACAGGTTGCGGTAAGTAAGGGTATTTACGTACTGCCTTATACAGTGGTTGGTAGTGCGCGGGCGCGAGAGAGAGAGAGAGAGAGAGAGAGAGAGAGAGAGAGAGAGAGAGAGAGAGAGGGGGCTATCGTTTTTGCTCCATTCAAAAATGTCTGTTACTTTTCTTTTTTTCTTAGGCTACTTGTTTGGCTTGAGTGTGTCTGTTATTGAATATGTACAGTTTTAATTATATATATGTATATATATATATATATATATATATATATATATATATATATATATATATATATATATATATGAGAGAGAGAGAGAGAGAGAGAAAGAACTCGAAGCAAATAACTAAACGAGATCGAGTCAAAGGTTACCATCGCCCACCTCCTCTAACCTCTGGGATTCAAGAATAATAAATTGAGGGTATTCAAGTTGCCTCCAATTTATACCGCTTTGTTGGAGGAGGTTTTCAGCTCTGTGCAAGAGACTGACTGACTGACTGACTGCTCACACTCACTCTTCGCTGGCTTTCCAACGTCAACTCTCACACTCTTGTTACTTTGTCTTTGCTTTTATTTGTTCCTCATGAGTGGATGTAAACGTAACTATAGATATAGCTATGTATAGGTCTCATGTAAAGTGCTTATGGCTCGGGTATGGATAATTCTCACACAAAGTGGATATGACTCTTACGTCAGTAGTTAGAGGAGAAGGATTCGGTTTCCTTGCGAGGACGGATTGGTATCGTCGTGCTCGTCAAAATCAGTTACTATGCTTCCGGTGAACTAGGCAGTGAATAGTACCTGGTAGTTAGTTGAGTTACTTGGGTCGCATCTGGGGTGGAGAGTGGCATGGGTTTCATATCATGTTACTAAACTAGCCGAAAATGAGGGTAAAACCCTGTGATCAGCATATATATATATATATATATATATATATATATATATATATATATATGTGTGTGTGTGTGTGTGTGTGTGTGTGTGTGTGTAATTATGTATAAATATTATAAATATATATTATATATACTTATATATTTATATATATGTTATATAAAATATGTATATATATATATATACATACATACATACACATTTCATGTCGGTTGACTGACTTGCTGTTTAAGATCGCACTTCAGAAACTTACTAATTATGCTGTCAGATTTGGGCAAATCCCTTCACTTGCAAGAGGGCGGGTGGTATGTGTATGGACGATGTAAATTCATGCGTGAAATATCCTGTTTAGAGTTTCTGGTCAGAGCTTTGCTGGTGTTTCAACTCATGTTTGTGCTCTTCTTTCGCCACCGGTTTGTTTGTTTGTTTGTTTGAGCAGGTTTAAGTCGTGTCCGAATGTTTTTGTGCTCCTGGGATTTTGAGATTTTTCTTCTTGTGTTCGTTTGCGTAATTTTTCTGCTGTGTTTTTAGTTTTCTGTAAAACAAAACCATTGTGGCGGTTTTGTCTGTCCGTCCGCACTTTATTCTGTCCGCCCTCAGATCTTAAAAACTACCGAGGCTAGAGGGCTGCAAATTGGTATGTTGATCATCCACCCTCCAATCATCAAACATATCAAATTGCAGGCCTCTAGCCTCGGCAGTTTTTATTTGATTTAACGTTAAAGTTCGCCATTATCGTGGTTCTGGCAACGATATAGGATAGGCCACCACCGGGCCGTGGTTAAAGTTTCATGGGGCGCGGCTCATACAGCATTATACCGAGACCACCGAAAGAAAGATAGATGTATTTTCGGTGGCCTTGATTATAAACCTTGATTATGAACTGTACAGAAAACTCGATTGCGCCGAAGAAACTCCGCAATTTTTACGTGTTTGTTTATATACATGAATATCTATAGTTGAGATTACATACATAATGTCACTCACAGTTTGACTGCATTAATTTTTGTCGTTGAATGTAGATATTTTATGGGTGACTTATCTTAGGATAAACAATATTCATGGCTGCAGATGAAGAGAGAGAGAGAGAGAGAGAGAGAGAGAGAGAGAGAAAAGCTGTAAGGACTTTGATGTACATATGTATCAACGAATGGTAATGTTGAGGCAGTTGATTATTATTGTCATTATTATTATAATGATGATGTAAAAAAAGACAATGTAATATGAAAGTAACAGCCTAAAATTTTCGTAACAGAACCACGACAGATTAATACTAGGGTGATGGTAAATGTTGTCATTATATTATTCGTTATTTACATGTGGCAATTTAAGCAGTGGCATGATATTTGTTATCGTGCCACTTTAATACAAAACTGAAAACAGGTATGGCAGATTCTGTTCAGAAATAAAAAAAATTAAATGACTATACGACAACAGATATTTCTTTTGTGAATGAGGAATCTATTGAAGCAATTTTTCAACACTTTTTAGTGTCTTTCTTTTCTAAATGATTTTCTGTGTGCTTCATGTCTTTGTGATGAGATTTTTATTTGTTTGTTTTTTATTGTCCAGGAATATTTTTTCCTTTCTTCTCAGATGTAGAAATTGGGTTGGGTCATTTTTCCATTCTCCTTCTCTCCCCTTTTCCATATCTCCTCGTGTTTGTGAGTTCTTGCCGTTTTATGAATAGGTATGTATAAATTTTGACAGAATATATTCATCCGTGATTCAGCAGTTAAAGTGTTAATGGAGCAGTGATCATTTTGCCTTTTCTCAGGACACCCTACTGTTAAGAGAAAAGCCTTAATGATACAGTATATATATATACATATATATGTATGTATGTATGTATGTATGTATGTATATACATACATACATACATACATACATACATACATACATACATACATACATACCTTCTTCCAAGGAGTTCGTGTATTTGTACTCACTTTATTCATACGCATACATACACAGGTATATACGCATCATGTGTGGACACGCTCTGAATATACGCTTTTACAGTAAGGCATCTGGTAACGTAATTGAAACGCAGCCTCCAACAGTGGGAAACAAGAGATGCTGTGTACTGTGGCGACAGGTAGCTGAAAACCGTCTACCCTCCTGTGTTGTTTCTTTATTTCGTAGTTGATGGAGGGGAGAAAGAGAGAGATAAGAGAGAGAGAGGGAGAGTGAGAAAAGGAAAGAGAGAGAGAGAGTTCTTTGATCTTTGTGCACTGACGGGAATGTTCCTGCTGTGGTGCATGGGGTGTGTGTGTGTGTGTGTGTGTGTAGAACTAGATGGTATCTTTATGTAGTAAATTGGAATGGTGGTAGAAGCGGTGTTATCATAAGTGACATCTCTGACGTGCGTTGAATTTGTTGTGGTAATAGTAACAGTTGTTGAGTTGACAGTAGCACTCATTTGGGTACGTGTTCAGGAGTAATGGTGTTAGTTGTAGCTCTTCAAAGGAATTATGAGTAATAAATCGAACCCTGCTCTGTCTTTCTCAAGCATATGTATACAGGTGTGTGTATGTATGTATGTACGAATGATTTATGATGGCAAAGACTACACTGCCCTAAATTGGAAGACTGCAGTACCTGCAAATGTACAGAACTGAGAAAAATGGTAGATACTGCAGTTCTCCCTAGCCTTACTACTGGTTCTGCAGATACTGCAAATGGGACCCCCTAAATAAAGCATTGAAGAATCATTCTGAAGCTGCAGCGACTTGTGTATTAGTGTTTCACGAACCCAACAGGTGGCATATCTCAATTTCGTAAATTTTGCAGATACTGCAGTTTTCCGTTTTAGGGCAGTACAGCCCCAGCTCATACGACCGATTATTTTTCCTCCCTTAATTTAATTTACTCAGGTGTCGAGATCAAACAAGGCGATTTTTGTCTTTTAATGCCATCACGAGGCTAGAGTCGACGGTTTAGCGCAGCTCTCCTTAATGAAAATGGAGTTTTTCTTTTATTGTGATGGAAGGGGCGTTGGAGGAAAGGGAAAAGACGATTTAAGTGGCTTTGGAGTGGAGATTGAAAGTTTGTGTGTGTGTGTGTGTTTTTTTTTTCTTTCTTTAAGGGAATGGGATGGTAGATTTAAGGGGAACTGAACTCGGATTTTAAAGGTGATGTGATATGGTTTTCATGACAACGGGAATTTTTTAATGGCTGATGGGAAGATGAATATTTTTAAAGGTTAATGGGGCAAATTTTGATGGGAATAGTATGGTTAATGGTTAGTAAAGAAAATAATTAATTACAGAAATTTTAAGAGAATTGGGGTTTTAAATTTTTATAAGGGTTAAGCGGAGGACTTTTTAGGGGATGAAGGGATGAATTTTTAAAGATTAAAGGGACGGCTGTCTAGGGGGATATGAGTGTGAATTTTTAAAGGGTCCGCGGGGGCGGTCTTTCAGGACCGAGGGAAATAGAGAAATCATTAATTCAATGTAAAATTGGCGTTGCGTTACTGGTGGCCAATGATGTTGATGATTAAAAATACTTAAAGATTATGAGTATGAAAATATTATCCCATGGGGTGGAGGGTAATGCCGTCAGTGCACCTCACGCAGTGCAATGCAGGCATAACTGGAGAGTCTTTGCAGCGTCCCTTTGGCCCCTAGCTGCAGCCCCTTTTATTCCCTTTGCTGTACCTCCATTCATGTTCTCTTTCTTCCATCTTGCTATCCAATTTCTCCAACAATTATTTCATAGTGCAACTGCAAGATGTCCCTCCTGTTACACATTTCAAACCTTTTTGCTCTGAATTTCCCTTTCAGTGCTGAATGACCTTATGGGTCCCAGCGCTTGGCCTTTGGCTGAAATTGTATATTCCATTCCATTCCTGCAAAAATATCCCGATAGAATTATTAACAAAATTAAGACCTCGGGATTATTGCTTCCCGTTTTCTTCATTGTTTAGTTCGTCTTATTGTTCCTTGCTATTTCTGGGGTCGCTCTTCGATGATGTTGCCATGCTCCATTTTGCTCCTTTGTTACTGGCATTGTTAGTTATTTTATTGTTTGTTCAATGATAACTAAATTTATCGTTGCTTGTCCAATAATAACTAACTGTTACCTTTTTGTTTTCTTTATTTTTGTTGCATTCGTTCTGTCCATAACTTATTTCTGTTCTTCGCTATTGTCACCATTGTTGATGAATGAATCTATTGTGTGTGTATTGCACAAGTAATAAAGGGTGGATAGCAAATGAAGTCTGCTGAGAGAGAGAGAGAGAGAGAGAGAGAGAGAGAGAGCCTCATGTTGGTGAAGGTGAACGACAACTTGGCAGTGTTGCCATGTAGGAAGATGCTCAAGCGATGAATGCCATTGTGTATGAAAATATATGCCAGACGTACGAGGTGACGTAATTGCCTTGTTAGGCGTGGATAAACGATCGTTTTCGTCTCTTGCGAAAATTATTTATTTCTTGAAAGGAATCAATAACTTTATCGTGTTTTTACTTTCATGTTTAGATTTGCTATATGTAGTCATTGATTGTTTGCGCGTATTATTCATAATTTTTCTTAATGTATCGACATCATGTATGTGCTGGTATATATGTTTATATTATTGCTATTTTTTTTTATTAATGTCTTCTGATGTATCATGCCCTATTGGATCTATATTCTGCACATTTCTTGTATGCAGCACTATTTGAAATAGAGTATGTACTATTATTATTATTATTATTATTATTATTATTATTATTATTATTATTATTATTATCTGCATCGAATATATACATGAAAAGGATGAATAAATGAACAACAAATCGCTTTTGAACTAAAGATTATATTATCAATTGTATATCTAGATTTCCAATAATATTGGTGAATCAGCTAAATAAAAAGTGATAGATAATAAAAAAAAAAAAAGATGACATGGTTCGTTTGCTTGTATAGATTATTTTTATGAATTTACCGTGGAAGTCAATTCAGAATGTCATGCAGTGTATGTAACTAGACACTCAAAAGTTGAAAGTGTTTGTTGCTGTTTTTTATGTTGTTCTTAATTGATATATATATATATATATATATATATATATATATATATATATATATATATATATATATATATATATATATATAATTTACTTGTTCCGTAACTACTTACGTATTATGCATAATAATAATAATAATAATAATAATAGTATTAATAATATAAAGCCAGTCTACAATTTGGCAGATCCCAGACTCTTGGGCGGAGCCCAACCCCGGGCGAATTGAAGCCGAACAGAAGAATCTAATCTTATTTACGGCCACTTATCTCTGTCGCCATTAAGTTCATCATCATCGAGACGAGGAAACCCATCTCTTTTTTTAATCTGTTTTGATTTCGAGATAAAGAACCGTCTCGGGTGGGGCATAAATATCGGCGGAGTTGGAGCGCTGTAGGCTAACGGAAGTAGTGGGTTGGGAGGTTGCAAGGATCTTAAAACATGCTCAGTGATTCGAGGATCTTACATACGCTACTTGATTCAAGGACCTTTAAATGCGCGTGGTGACAGATCTTGCATACGCAGTTTGATTCAATGATCTTATCAGGAGTGGGTCCTGGATCTTATATGCTTTGCGTGATTCAAGGATCTTAAATACGTGTTGCGTCAAGGATCTTAAGTATTCTCCGTGATTCAAGGATTTGAATACGCTGCGTGATTCAAGGACCTTTAAATGCGCGTGGTGATAAGGATCTTACGCTGTTGATTCAGTGATCTTACATACGTTGCGTGATTCAAGGATCTTAAATACGTGTTGTGTCAAGGATTTTAAGTACTCCGTGTGACTTAAGGATTTAGATACGCTGCGTGATTCAAGGACCTTGAATAAGCGTGGTGACAACGATATTAAACACGTCAAGGATCTTATACACGCGTTTTTTATGCAAGATTCTAATAAACGCTCCATATTCAGGGTTCTTAAATACGCGCTGTGATCAAAGGATGTTGAATATTCACTGTCAATCAAGGATCGCGACTTAATTGTGGTGTCAAAAAGTTTCTTATAAGTAATTTCTTCTTCTTCTTCTTCTTCTTCTTCTTCTTCTTCTTCTTCTTCTTCTTCTTATTATTATTATTATTATTATTATTATTATTATTATTATTATTATTATTATTATTATTATGTCAGTGACCACAAAAAAAACCTGCAAGATAATTACTCTTATTATCGTCATCATTGTTATATTTATATCAGTGATAACCGAACATTTTCAGAAAAGGGAGAATCATGAATCACTTCAGCTATTTGACGTCTGTGCAAAATTTTCACGTTAGTAAGCAGTCAGAAATCGAAGTGTCATTACTGTGACTTCAGACCTGTATCTCATCGTTCCGGGCCAAGAAAATGTTTGAATACAGCTTTAAAACAGCGGCGTTATTGTGAACGTAGATTGCCAGGGGATGCACTTAAAACAAAATTCAACTTATCTGCACTTTGCAGGAGGCGAGATATCTCGGAGCTGTTAGTGGCTATAATATATTGAATTCCTCCAACTTGTGGTTTTATTATACGCATTGCAGGGTCCCTGCCGACTTTCTGAAATCATGCAACTTTTTATCGGAAGTGAAAACTCTCTCTCTCTCTCTCTCTCTCTCTCTCTCTCTCTCTCTCTCTCTCTCTCTCTCTCTCTCTCAATTTATCTCCCAGAAGTTCCTGCAACCTATCATTTAATCCGTCGTTTCCTTCGGAGTCATGTCCCCCCCTCTCTCTC
>NC_089753.1:38211412-38216412 GCF_040412425.1 Macrobrachium rosenbergii | reverse complement strand
GTTGTTCTTGTTGTTGTTGTATATGCTGTTGTTGTTATTTATCATTGTCGTTGTTTTCGGATTTGTCGTTGCTGGTGTTTCTGCTGTTGTTCTTGTTAGTGTTGTATCTGCTGTTGTTGCTGTTTGTCGTTGTCGTTGTTTTCACATTTGCCGTTGATGTTGTTTCTGCTGTTGTTCTTGTTATTGTTGTTTGTGCTCTTGTTGTTTTGTGTTTGTCGTTGTCATTGTTTTTGAGTTGTCTTTAATATTGTTCTTGTCATTGTTGTTGCCACCATAGATACTGTTATTGTAGCTGTTGTTGCAAGTTTATTTGTTGCCAAGTTCATTTGTATTTTGGCGTCATCATGTATTCCTTTTGGCATTACTCATAGTGATGTTCATGATTTTGAAATGTCAGTCATCAAGATTAGATCCGACCTGTCATTAGTTATTTCAGTTTCACGAACACTTCCAACCTTCAGTGTAGTTCATATGTTGACAGATGTTATTTTATTATTATTTTTTTTTCTCCCGTGTCGCCATGATGTGAACGAAATCAGTCTACTGATCTTTATGTTTTAAGTAATTTTCCTGACGCCGGTTTATGTCTGTTTATTTTTATCTAATCATTTATTAATTTGTTTATTATCTTTCTTTTCTAATGACTAATCTCTTCTTTTTGCATATCCTATTATCTTATGTAATTACTTTCAAATGAACACATTATTTGGAAGCTTGGATTTCATGTCAGTGACCCCTGTAGGCCTGTTCCATATGAATAGGGTTCATCTTCTGAATAATAATAATAATAATAATAATAATAATAATAATAATAATAATAATGATAATAATGATAATAGTGGGCATTAGTTTGTTTCTTGTAGTTGCTCGTAATTAGTGTGACGGAAGTTTATGAATAAAATCAATCATTTTTTATATTGCCTAAACAGTGAATTAGGTGCCTAATTGTGAGTGGGCCATTATGGTTTACAGCCAGGTGGAGAAAGAGAGGTAAAAACCAGATGTGGGATTTTATAACTCCTTCAAGATATGCGCCATCAAAATACGGACGGCCTCGAAGAGGTAATCTTCGCTCCACTAGGATGAAACCAGTCATAGGATACGCCACTTGACTGTTCAGTAATTTGCTTCAAGTACTCAGGTGTGACAATGACCATGGTTCTTGTGACGCCAGTTCGTAATAGTTAACTTGTCAGTCAGACCTTTCTCTTTTGTTAGCCATGGCTCATGTTGACTAATAAGTTTCTGGTCAACCTTAGTTGGAATGCGCTTTATTTACAACCTATTTAAAGCTTTACATTTTTTTTTCATGTTGGTGATCGACACAGAGAGACGGGCAAAATCGGTTCTCTCTCTCTCTCTCTCTCTCTCTCTCTCTCTCTCTCTCTCTCTCTCTCTCTCTCTCTCTATATATATATATATATATATATATATATATATATATACATACATATATTTTATTAGGATTAATGTTGCTCATCGTTATATTATTGGTCATATTTTTAGAATTTTATCATTTGTGTTTTTTATATTGCTCATTTAGAGAGAGAGAGAGAGAGAGAGAGAGAGAGAGAGAGAGAGAGAGAGAGAGATAGCACGCGGAAAAAATGAAAACCAAAATTGGATTAGTTATCGAGACGCACCTGTTCTCTCTCTCTCTCTCTCTCTCTCTCTCTCTCTCTCTCTCTCTCTCTCTCTCTCTCTCTCTCTCACAGTGGTTACTTTCTCGCGACCTGCGTGACCTGAGCGTGTCAGAGGTCGCGACCTGATGTTACATCTTTTTGTCAAGTCTTTTTCTGGTCCCCCCCCCCCGACGTTTGTTCCTCTCGGCGCTTACGCATTCAATACGCACTCCCTAATTTCCTGTTGCAGAGAAGAAGAACGTTTTCGTATTATTTACGTAAGGGCTGATGCGTGACGTTCATTCGTCTGCTTAATTACAGGGTGCTCAGGTGATCGCTGCTTTGGGTCGCTGAATCCTCTTTCATTACCGTGATGTTATGTTGTATTTTTTTGTTTTCTTTCGTTTTGCGTCATTTAGTAAGCATTTATGTGTTTATATTTGTATCATTAGAGTATTGATTTCACTTGTACTTTATTGTATAAATATACGTTTTTATTACATCATTTTTACGAGTGAGTCGTTTTCCTGAAAATGGACTGACTGCAGAGTCTCTCTCTCTCTCTCTCTCTCTCTCTCTCTCTCTCTCTCTCTCTCTCTCTCTCTCTCTCTCTCTCTCTTTACACACATACCTACACACACATATGTATGAATGTATGTATGTATGTATGTATATGTGTATATATATATATATATATATATATATATATATGTGTGTGTGTGTGTGTGTGTGTGTGTGTGTGTGTGTGTGTGTGTATACATACATTTGATATCAGCATAAGTTATTTATTCGCCTATAAAGACATGGACACTACTTTGTTATTATTTCAAAGAGTGATTTAACTTCTGTTATGGAAAAACAGATAAAACTCTTTTATTTTATTCTTCAGTATGTGGTGCCAATTTATTTGCCTGTTCAAATTCTCTCTTGCATTTAGAAAATCAATGTTATTGTTTGGCCAATTTTGTCACGTGAAATAATTGCGAACTTTCATTAACTTTCTTTTCCTAAAGAAAAGTTGAAAGTCATCTCATTTTTTATTCTTTTCGTTTTTTCGTGGGTATTGGTAAGTAATTTTTTTCCAACATGATTCTGAATTTTCCCATTGATTTGCAGTTATTTTATTTGGTTTCTCTCTCTCTCTCTCTCTCTCTCTCTCTCTTGGCTGTTTACCTTGATGGTCATTAATTGTTTTCAGAATCAGAATAAAAATATTGAAAATCTCTCTCTCTCTCTCTCTCTCTCTCTCTCTCTCTCTCTCTCTCTCTCTCTCTCTCTCTCTCTCACACACACACACACACACACACACACACACACACACACACACACACACACACACACACCACCCATTGTCATTGGTTTTCATAATTAAAATTAGTATGAGTCCACACAAGGGAAGGTCTCTCTCTCTCTCTCTCTCTCTCTCTCTCTCTCTCTCTCTCTCTCTCTCTCTCTCTCTCTCTCTCTCTCTCTCTCTCTTCCAGAAACACACACACATTATAAAAGTAATCAATCACGTTTGTATTATGCCTTCTTTTTTTCCTTACCTCCGTGATTCATTCCCAGACCCTAATGATATTCATTGGAAGGCGTCTCTCTCTCACCCTTGGGTGTTGAAACCTGAAGGAGAGCAAAGATGACTCCTTGGTACATGCTTTCTCCAAGAGAGAGAGAGAGAGAGAGAGAGAGAGAGAGAGAGAGAGAGAGAGAGAGAGAGAGAGAGACTCCCTCTGGTTCTTCAAATTCCCATTCCCCTGCTCGCACTTCTTGCATACAAACCGGTTGGTTTTTGAAGTTCGAAATCAGAGGATATCTTTAATGGATTTTCTTCGCGGTGGGAAATATCCAAGCTATATTTTGTCAGGTTGTAATAATAATAATAATGATAATAATAATAATAATGATAATAATAATAATAATAATAATAATATTTAGTAAAAAAGCCACAGTAATGTAACTGATAAACTATTTTTTCAAGATACAAAAAAATCTTGAAAAAATACAGTTTATCAGTTACATTATTGTGGCTTTTTTATTCATTATTTTCGATCACAATATAGTGATGCACCACAGATAATAATAATAATAATAATAATAATAATAATAATAATAATAATAATAATAATATTTTAGCAACAGGAGCAGCAGTAGTATCAGTAGTAGTAATTAAACCGGATATTTTAGAATATTTGCAGTTTGATCCACAATTTTTTATATCAAATTGACTATATACTCTTTGATAAGGGGAAATGATTACTTTTGTTGTAACGATGAGTATTTACACATACGTTAAACTACAGTTTATGTACTTGCGAATATCTTCCGTTATTGCTACGGTGATGATAAGAATCATCACATTTTTTATTAACTCAGAGAAGTCTATTTTTACGTTCTGTTCACTGAAGCAGCCGATATTGCAAGCTTGAAGGTAATTCACTTATGCTTTTTTTTTTCTTTTTTTTTTTATTTTTTGCATATCTGGAATTTCTGATCGCTTTCAAGCGTAATGACCGCGCACGAAATCAGATGAAAGTTGGCAAAAGAGTGAAAATTTCACCTTCTGGATATTTCTCTCGACTTGAATTCTCTTGCTGATTACGTTTGGTTGTTGCATTGCATATGGGCTGTCTGTGATGTTGTTTGCTGTTGATATCCTGAGTGTTGTTTATTTGTATATATCAGCTTACTTTTTCGGGTCTGTTTCTATTCTGTCTCGGTCATCTGCTCAAGGTGCAAGTTAGTTTGGGCTGTCATTTCTTTTACTTAAGTGTGTTTCGTCTATCTTGTTCATCCTACCTACAATAATGTTATCTTTGTCTCTGTCTTCATTATCCTTCAATATTGTCTATCTTTATTTGTCTCTCTGTCTTCATCCTTCAATAATGTGTACCTTTATTTGTCTCTCTGACTCCATCCTTCCGTGAATATTGCGCCTTCTCTGGGTGTTTTGCTATTTTGTTTGTTCCACAGTCTTCATCCTTACTCTGATAATGCGCATCTTTTCTGTCGTGTCTCTATCCTTCTTTCAATAACGTACATTTTTGTTTGTCTCGCTGTCACTATCCTTCCTTAAATAATGTGTATGTTTATCTGTCTTCTGCCTCCTTCCTTCCTTCCTTGAGGAATGTTTTTTTTTTATGTCTGTCTCCATCCTTCCTTCAAAAATATGAATCCTTGTCTGTCTCAGCCTCTCCATCATCGTTTTAATAATGAGCATGTCTGTCCCACTGCCTCCATCCTGACTTCATTAATATGCATCGTTATCTGTCTTCTGCTTCTACTTTCAATAATGTACGTCTTGGTTTGTCCGCTGTCTTCGTACTTCCTTCATTCATGTACAGCTTCTTTTTTACTGCCTCCATCCTGCGTTAAAGGTTA
>NC_089753.1:38186412-38203912 GCF_040412425.1 Macrobrachium rosenbergii | reverse complement strand
ATATCTGGAGTTTTGGTAATAGCGGGAATTGTGAGAATAGCTGGAATTATGAGAATAGCTGAAATTGTAAGAATAGATGGAAATCCTGGAATTGTGGTAATAGCTGGAATTGTGAATATAGCTGGCATTGTGAGAATAGCTGGCATTGCTGTAATACCTGGAATTGTAGTAATACCTGGAATTGCGAGAATAGCTGGAATTGTGGTTGAAGCTGGAATTTTGAGAATAGCTGGCATTGTGGTAATAGCTGGAATTATCAGAATAGCTGGAATTGTCAGAAAAGCTGGAATTGTGGTAATAGCTGGAATTGTGGGAACAGCTGGAATTGTGAGAATAGCCTGAGAGCACTGGAAGTCTTCGTTATCGGGAATGACTTCTTATCGCTCCTTCCTCTTCCACTTCCCATCATTTTGGCCTTATTGTTCCGACTCTTTAGGTGTGATTTACTGTCGCCAACTTCCCCTCCTCGCGCTGATTTTATCAGGGCTAAAGACGCGACGGAACTCGGAAGGAATGTTGATTGCTGCAAAAATGCCTCACTGAGCGTTAAGAACTCGCTCGCGGGCCGTTTTCGTTCGAACTTTTTTTTTCCTATTTAAGTATTCGTAAGACTATTTGGCTCTCTCTCTCTCTCTCTCTCTCTCTCTCTCTCTCTCTCTCTCTCTGGAGGTTATGTTCCGTTAATTGTCTTCCAGTTAGAGGAGATTGCTTCCTCTGTATCGTTGGCGGCAAGCTGTACTCTCTCTCTCTCTCTCTCTCTCTCTCTCTCTCTCTCTCTCTCTCTCTCTCTCTCTCTCACACACACACACACACACACACACACACACACATATATATATATATATATATATATATATATATATATATATATATATATATATATATATATATATATATATATATATATATATATATATATATATATAACCATATAATATAATATTTCCAAATTACTTTCATCGCCTGCACCATTGCTCAGTTATTACATGAATCATCACTAAGCGTAATTTTATATATTTATTTAACCTTCTGTACTGTTAAGGTCATTTCTCACCCTGGCCCCATAATACACACTGGAGCAAAGTCAGCTTTCGCTAATTCACTGCATTTTGGCCTTAATATACCGGCAGCATTGTTGCCTGATCTTCCGCTATTCCTCTACAATGGAGCACATCCTTCCGCTAATCCGCTACTTTGAAGCTTGTACCCTTCCGCTCATCTGGCAACGCTGTTGGGCGACCTTCACCTTCTCACTACTACTGTTGCTGCAGCGCCGAGGTAAATCGAGCGGTTTACCCTCTTTATGAAATATTTGTGATATCACTTCCCTTGTTCCTATTGACGTTTGTGAGAGGTACTCAGAGACTCACGTTTCAGTTTTATTTCTCTCTCTCTTTTTTTTTTTTTTAGTGGAAGGGGAGTTTAGAAGCTTTGTGATTTTATTTATTTTTATTATGTGCTATATGTACATATATTTGGTTCTGTGTCTGGAATTTCATGTTTCAGGAAAGGTTTGCTGTGTAGAAACAAAGGAGTTTTGCTTCTAACGTCATATGTTCTTTGAGAAATGTTTTTTGAGTATACTTTTCAGAGATTTTGTTAAGTATTAAATTTTTTTTTAAGACAGAGCTGTATGACGTCTTACTCAGGACGCAGGTATTCCGAAAATTATAGCCCAGAATTTTTACAATAAATATCCATAATAAATTTTGAACTAATCTAGAATAAACTTGAAAGTTCTAGATTCCTGGAATGAGAAACTGTAATCTCTACAAATTATCATGCACGAAAATTATAACTTGAGCGGGGCGATGTAACTCGCACCAAGAAGGTGTGTTAGTTACTGGGATGTAACAAAGCATAACCTTGGAAAGCAAAATTATTGGAAAGTAGCAGGTGACGACTGCTTTGAAGCAGGAAAGGCACCTAGCCATTGGAAGGCTCAGGAAAATGCCCATTAGAAAGTTGAAAATTATAATTATCTAGAAAGTACCAAATCAGTAACCACTTGAGAACTTGTACACTGGAAGCCCACTTACGAAGCCTATTGGAATATCATTTAGTAATCATTGCTGGAAAACTCATTAACAACGGCTGCTGGGAATTCAGTGACAGCGCTCGCTGGAACGCGGTTCTAATTATTTGCTGGAAAACCTACTGTCAGCTACTGTTGGAAACAAAATGATAGCACTTGTTGGCTCATCAAATAATAACGCTTACTGGGAAATCCACTAAGAAAGGTGGTTTTGGAAACCCACTGACAGCTTCTGCTGGAACGCCAACTAAGAACGCTTGCTTGAAAACCCACTGATGCACCGAATGGAAAACTCGAAGGGCATGTCCCATTAAAGTCAACTTCTCAGTTCCAGAGACCCTTTGTTCCTTACACCGTTGGTCTATGGAACAGGCTCCCAGAGGATACAGTGCTATTGGAACTGCAGAGATTCAAGCGAAGATGTGATGCATTACTACCCTAATACAATTTAACTTGTATTTTAATAATTTACATACATTTTTGTTTATTTATTTATTTATTAATTTAACTTGTCTGTTTTTCTAATAAGTGATCTCCTCATTCTTTATGTCCTATTGCCTTCTGTTACTTCTTTCGAATGAATACCATGTTCTCTGGAAACTTCTATTTCATGTCAATGGTCCCTGTGGGTTTGTTCTGTATGAATAGGGTTCATCTTCTGAACAATAATAATAATGATAATAATCCTGGGAAAAAGTAGTTCTGATACTTCCGTCTACAAGACTCACTCTGGAGTAAAGCAGTTTTAGGACACGTCTAAGATTGTTAGACGATCTTTGAGAATATTGAGGGTCCCATCTCGTCATCTTATACTTTTATGAGGAAAAGCAGCCTTGAAGTCTTACCCAAGCCTCTTAGACTTGTCTGAAACCCGTATCTTTCTGAGACTCACGTCCCGTCTTGAAAGCTCCAATGCCCTCCAAGGTCAAAAAATAGAATACCGAACGCATGATTGGCATTGCTTCTGAATACACTTTCTCTCTTTATGGGACGTTCCGAGATTAGATTGCACGGGATGCTGAGTCTTCATTGAGGCTGTTACCATTTATTGCAGGTTTATGCGGCGAGGAATTTGGATTTCACCCGAGTTGCTACTTCGTCAGTTTGTTGTGGTTTTTTTAATTGCTTGGTTTAGGCAATGATTATGGAATGTTTTGTTATTTTTAATATTAAGGTGTTGGTTGTTATTGGTTGTTGTAGGCTGTGTGCTTGTTCTTCATTTAGGCCAGAGTGAGTGGAGTGTACTGCAAACATACCACGAAGGCTATTATAGAATAGTGTCTCTCATGTTTACAACCGTGAACTGAATTTAAGGTTATTTCTTAAGAAGTCCTGATGATTGACAGTGAACTGCAGCATGTACACACACACAAATATATATATATATATATCTATATATATATATATATATATATATATATATGTGTGTGTGTGTGTATAATTATATATACACGCATATGTATATATACATATGCATACATACATACATACATACATACATACATATTATATTGTTGTTTAAACTTTCTAGTTCTTTTTAAATTCAGATATTCCAGAAATCAGAGATTCACATCTTTCCCAGTCTCGTAAAAATGTACGACATTCAGCTAATCCCATTCTTTGAAAGTCATTTTTTTTTTTTTTATATACTGAAACTGAAAATTTCCGTCTTGAGCTTTCTCTTTTGGTCCGCACCTACCCCCTTGCCCCACTCCTGCCAACCCAACCCAACCCAACTCAGTTCCCAAGGAGGGAGGAGTAGGTGGCTGAAAAGAGCGAATGTCACTGCATTATTCTGCAGAGCTCTTTTGTGGAAACTTTCCCGACAATTTTTCTCTTCAGAATATCCGAGAAAGCCTACTTTCACCTTTTGTCAAGTTCAGTAGCAAAATCGATGCGTCGATGGATGGAGCCTGTTTGCCGTGTTGCTGTTTTCAAGGATTCGATGCGAGGAATTTGTTGGTGTGGAAGGAGTCACGGCGTCCAGTGCTCTCTCTCTCTCTCTCTCTCTCTCTCTCTCTCTCTCTCTCTCTCTCTCTCTCTCTCTCAGTAAAGATGTGATTTCATATATATATATATATATATATATATATATATATATATATATATATATATATATATATATATATATATATATAATTTGCGGTGTCTTCCTAGACACTGGAGATTAAGGACTTTCGATTTTTACTTTTTCTTGACATAATTAGTTCTGTGTTAGTCTCTCTCTCTCTCTCTCTCTCTCTCTCTCTCTCTCTCTCTCTCAGACAAAAAAAAAAAAAAAACTGGAACACAAATCCAAGCAACGGTCATTTATACCGGTTCTGTTGCATTCTGTCATGGCTGGGTGGTGACATGTATTCTCTCTTGTGGCCTAAGTATGTAGATTTAGATGACTCTTGGAAAATATATCTCTAGAGAGAGAGAGAGAGAGATATTTAGGTCGGTTTGGATTAAACTGGCTTGTATATGCCAGCACGGGCTGTTGCCTAAGGACCACCCGTAAGAAAGATAAGGTGTTAAAGGGATTAAATGGTCTGCTGTAGACCCCAGGACTCCGGCAACCAACAGAAACGAGTAAGATCGAGGTAATTCTGAGCGAGTTTTCCTAATAGTTTACGTTATCCTTTCCTGGCATCTTGCAGCAGTCTTCGAGAGAGAGAGAGAGAGAGAGAGAGAGAGAGAGAGAGAGAGAGTTCTCTCACCATAAAAAACCCTTTTCTCCCTCAGTTGCATTTAATTCCGAGCGTGTTTACCCAGTATTGTTCCATCGCATTTTCTTTTATCGTATTTCTTTAAGTCATTCCCGAAATGGCCAAGAGTTTCCCCCTCGGGCAATTCGCGTCCCTCGTCCATCTTGCTCCCTTGCATCTCGGCATTTTCCCCTCGCCTGCGATGACCCCTCATCATTTGGCCTTTCTCGGTATTTCATCCCTTTTCTCTCTCTCTCTTTCTATTACTGTTCTCTTCTGTTCTCATCTTCCTCTTCCTTTCATTCTCTTCCCTCGCCAGCTTCTCCTCCTCCTCCTCCTCTCATACTCTTTCGTCATTATATTAAGTCATCACATTTATATCATTAATCATTTTAAAATGTTGCCTCCTTCTGGCACTTCTCTCCTCCTCCTCCTCCTCCTCCTCCTCCTCCTCCTCCTCCTCCTCCTCCTCCTCCTCTTCTCTCTTCGTCTCTTCTCCTCTCCGCCTCCTCCTCTCCCTTCAGGATTCATTAATCATCGAGTGACCCGTTCGCTATTTTAGATTCCCAGACGCAGAGGAAATTCGAAATCCACATAAAAAGTTGATGGCTGTTGTTGTTGTTGTTGTTCATGTTGTTGCTGCTGCTGTCGTTTTCGTTTTTGCTGTCGCTTTTTTTTTCTGGGATGAGACAGGGTTTTCGAAAGACGTTGGTGGTTAATGGAGGCTTGGAATTCCTCTCGTTTTGCTAATGTGGTTTTGTAGTTATTTGAAGGAATACGGAAAGTTAGACGCGTTGAAGACAGTAACGGTGATGATGGTGATGATGGTTATAATGTTTGATGATGATGATCATTGTCACGCAGTTGGCAGTTTTGGTAATTGCGATGGCTGTAGCTGTAACGATAGTCATATAATTGTTTGATAGCTGTGTAATCAGTACGACGATGATGAAAATTTTGTCCGGATAGATGCACATATGGGGAAGACATTTGCGGTGACTCTAATGGTGAAGATGATGGTGACGTAGAAGGGATAATTTATGTGATGATGATGATGGTGACGAAGGAGGGATAATTTATGTGATGATGATGATGATGGTGACGAAGGAGGGATAATTTATGTGATGATGATGATGGTGACGTAGAAGGGATAATTTATTTGATGATGATGCCGGTGTCAGTGATGTTTGATGATAATTATAATGATTTTTATTTTTATTTCAAGAGGTTTGGAACAGCGTCGATGCCATAGTTGGAGCGATGCCAGTTTGTAGAAATCAATCAGTAAAGGCTCTCAGCCTTTGAGACTTGTGACCTAGTGTCCTTAATTAGCCCAGACCTGATGGAGACAGGAAGAGAGGAAAAACATGAAGCAAGAGAGAAAAGGGCTTCAGTCCGGATGGAAATAGCGGAACACGGTGCAGGTAGAGAATTCTAAAGCCTGACAGTGGAGGAAAAGTGAGTTAGGGATTTCCACGGAATAAATCCATTTATGAAAGTCAGGAAATTCTGGAGTATAAAGATAAAAAGCTATAAAATAATAAAACGATATTTGTAAGGAAATTCTGTTTTTGAAGATCAAGAATTTAAGAAGAAAATAAAAAACTTACATTCGTTAAGAAATTTCATTTACGAAAATAAGAAAGTTTGGTCCAGTAAAAAAAAAAAAAAAATAGCAAAATGGTCATGTCTCTGTTCTCGAAGAAATTTAATTTACAACAATAAAAATAATATTCTGGAAAATAGAAGAATGAAAAAAAAAGTTTTATTCGAAAGGAAACTTCATTTGCGAGATCGGGGAAAGCTCCCTGGTAACTTTGGCTAATCTTCTTCTGCCTTTCCCGTCGCGGAAATAAAAGCAGAGGAAAAGAATTTGTCTGCTATGGAGAAATTTCTCTCTCTCTCTCTCTCTCTCTCTCTCTCTCTCTCTCTTTCAAGAGTCCAACTTTTGCCGGATGGACAGTTTTCCTCTTCTTTTGTCTTCCGTTAAAGTAATTTAGGCAAGTTTCCCAAACCCATGAATCTTTCTTTCTTCTTTTTAGTCCGTGGAAGTAATTTAGGAAAGTTACCCATCACACTAAAACCCCCTTCGCACTGAAATCCCATCACACTAAGAGCTGCAGAATAATTAAAACTTAGAGATGTGTTTCTGTTACTTACTTTAAAGTTCTTCTGCTTTTTTTATGTTCCCCGGTCCGGTAGGGGGGTAGGGCCGTCAGTGCACCTCCCGCGGAGCACCGTAGGCATTACTTGAGATTCTTTGCAGTGTCCCTTTGGCCGCTCTCTGCCACCCCTTTCATTTCTTTTACTGTGCCTCCATTCATGTTCTTCTTCCTTTACAGCCTCTCTTAACAGTTGTTTCATAGTGCAACTGCGAGGTTTCCCTTCTGTTACACCTCTCAAACCTCCTTTAGTCTCAGTTTTCCTTTCAGCGCTGAATGACGCCATAGGTCCCAGCGCTTGGCCTTTGGCCTAAATTTATATATTTCATTCATTATTATGTTCCTGGGATATAATTTGGACAGGTTACCGTCCACACCACCGAAAGACGTAATATGCTAGAAGAGGCCACCGGTTATTACGCAGGCAGGGGTAGAGAGAGAGAGAGAGAGGTCTTCCAAGGTCAGGCAGAACGGTTTGGTAGGCTGCGAGGAATTCCATTTTGACGAAGGTCACGGTTAAAGCCTTCTCTCTCTCTCTCTCTCTCTCTCTCTCTCTCTCTCTTTATTCCAGCGGCAATGTGACTTTATTAGCAGAAGTCATGCTGACTCTAATGCCTTGGCTTTCTCTTGTATTTGGTGGAAATGGACGTGGTACACTCACGTTAATACTTTATTTGTTTGTCCCCACACATAGTATTTTGCGCAGTTATGTAATTATATATATATATATATATATATATATATATATATATATATATATATATATATATATATATATATATATATATATATATATATATATATATATATATATATATATATATAAGCTGACTAACTGACGCTGCCGGGGAAAACTCTGGATGACAGTCGATCATTTACCTTAGAAAGGAAGTAACATGTGTGGTTTTGATTAACATGTTTATTTAAAGCAATAAATTCTAGACAGAATTGTTAATCACAGGAAAGAAAGGCATTTTCAATAAAAGTACACTTACTTTACACTACAAAAGATTTCAAAGGAGATGCAAAAAAAATTTTCTAAGCGTGGCTGCAGTTCCAGTCGTGGTAACCGATCCGACACCGAACGAGAAAGTGTAAGGACCTACATTCCCGACACTCCATGTTTCACACCAGTCCAAAATGTTATCCCATGGCTGGTTCTTTGCAGGGACCCGCAGCAAATAAGGTACCCTGGAGGATAGGGGTATAGGTTTGAAACTTATGCAAAAACCTTCCTTGGGTCAAATGAGGGGCGTGTGCAAAATTTTGTCTAGATCAGTCAAGCGGTTCGGATTTCTATAGAGCACAATTTTATGTACATGTAAGTTTGCAAGTTTAGTTACATTCACACACACTCACATATATGCACACACACATATATATATATATATATATATATATATATATATATATATATATATATATATATATATATATATATATATATATATATATATATATATATATATATATATATATATATGTGTGTGTGTGTGTGTGTGTGTGTGTGTGTGAATGTAACTAAACTTGTAAACTTGTATGTATGTAAACTTGTGCTCTATAGAAATCCGAACCGCTTGACCGATCTAGAGAAATTTTTGCACGTGGACCTCATTGGACCCAAGGAAGGTTTTTGTGTAGGTCTCAAACCCGTACTTCCGCCTCCTGGGTACTTTATTTACTGCGAGTCCCAGCAAAGACTCAGCCATGGGATATTTTGGACTGGTGTGAAACGTGGAATGTCACTTAAACAAATAATTGAACAGGAATTTGGCTGCCTTCAGATGCAATTAATTCTAATCAGTCCACTCAGGATTCGTGTATTCTTTAGCTACAAGGACAAACTGCAGACCTTCATGAGCTCTAACATTATTTATAAATTCAAGTGCCCGGGATGTCCCGGTATCTGTTGGATCTTGCCATAGGTTACTGAAGGTGAGATATTGTAGCCATGTTTCATACAGTTTTAGAACGGGTCAGAAACTGAGTAAGCCAGAATTATCTAATATATAGAACCATGCCTCTATATGTAAAATCGAAATACATAAAAAAACATTTTTCTATTATTGGTGGAACAAGCCATAGTGATTACCTAACTACCCGTGAGTCCTTATGCATCAAACGGCTTGCTCCGTCTTTGAACTCTAATGTTTGCGTTTCTCCTCTTTATCTAGCACAACTGAAGTCGTAGGGTAGGGTCAGGTCTTGGTCATTCGTTCTTCTCTTTCTCCTGTGGATGGTTTGTTGAGCACTGGTTTCTGTTTTACCGTATACATTTCAAGTTGTATTAATTTTAATTTTTGTAAATATTTTCTTCTCTTAATTTATGATAAACTTAGAACCTAGACCAATCTTATGACAAACGAACTTCATGCTGTATAATGGAGGTCAGACTATTATTATTATTATTATTATTATTATTATTATTATTATTATTATTATTATTATTATTATTATTATTATTATTATATTAGCCACATATATATATATATATACAGTATATATATGTATATATATATAGCCAGTTATAATAATAATAATAATAATAATAATAATAATAATAATAATAATAATAATAATAATAATAGTCTGACCTTCGTTATATAAAAGAGGACACCCTTCCCAGTTTGTCAACAAGCCTTTAGGAATAAGGAGCCTAGGTCCACTCCTTGTACCTTGACCTCACCTGCTGGTACGAGCTTACAGCTGGACGGACTATTGGGCGGTAGGTAAACGTGAAATGACCGCTGCACCATTTGCCACCCCTCCCCTCCCCCACTATTTTTTATGTGCCTGCAAAAATTGCTAAGGGTTGAAAAGGTAACATTTTAGCCACTCCCTTTAAAGGCCAGAGGCGTATAGGTGTCCGTATAAGGACACGGTAACTTAATGACGCAACGTAGGCAGTCTTTATTTGCTCTACGAATCGCCATGGGTCTGAACATTCTCTTCTTTGATGTGTTCAGACAGAAGAACGATCTCTTTTTCAAACACACACACAACAAAATCCGGTTAAGCCGACTGGAGAGTCTTCAGGGAAGGCGGCCATATCTCTTCTTGAACTCACTTTTGAAGTTTCCGCTGTGATACGATCAGTTGGCCGTATTTTATTTTGCTATATACTTATTGCAGAGCAATAGTTTGTATTTTCGTTAACAATTCACGTATGACTGCTAGCGGTGGAGTAAATTTTCAGACGATAACTTTAGTTGGTCGATTGTGGCTTAGATTTGGACATAAAAGAAAAAATAATTTTCCATAGCCAGTAGCTAGGTTTTTTTTTTTTTTTTTTTTTTTTTTTTTCTCCTCTCTCCACCCTATTCCGGTTGAATCCAACCCCTACCGCAGTCCAACCCTGCTCCAGCTAATGCAATTATTCCACCCCTCTGTGAATAATTATTGGTGAAAGTTGTATTTTTATTTTAGTCAGTTATATTAATATATATGTTTATATAATATATACATATATACCTACATATCTGTCTATCTGTCTGTCTATCTATATATATACTGTATATGTGTGTGTGTGTGTGTGTGTGTACTGTATATATGTATAATATATATATATATATATATATATATATATATATATATATATATATATATATATATATATATATACAGAATATATAATATACATGTATATATATATATACACATATATATACATACATACATAAAGGAGGACCTTTACATGGAGAGATATATTTCGTGTATTTTTCTCCATGGCCCGAAGGGGAAACGGAAGAAATATAGTACAGATTTAATTAATTATTTTATTCGGCGATAATTGGATTGATATCCTAAGGTAATTAATGACAGTGAAAATTGGTAAGGACCTTTGCTTATTGTATTTTTTATACATACTAAAAGGCAAAGCTTCGTATTTACTTCAAAATTTAAATGACCTTGTTAATTAGTATTAGCTTTTATCAGTGAGTGTTGATGCCAGATTCAAAGTAAAGATGAAGCAGTTGCTTTTATTTAGTGAACTTTATTTCGCTTTGGCATCGGATGTTTAACAGGTGAGACAGTCGTTAAAAACATTGTTGACTATTTTCTTTCACGGTTTCGATATTATAAAAGTATTAAAAGGGATGATGTCGTTGTTTAGGTATCGTTACAAAGAACCTGTCATGGAAGTTCGATTTTTCAACGGGCTAAAGTTTAAACCTTACTAATAATTCCTTTTATCTCTTTGATGAAAATTATTATTATTATATATTATTATTATTATTATTATTATTATTATTATTATTATTATTATAATTATTATTATTATTATTATTATTATTATTATTATTATTATTATTATTATTAATGGTTAGCTCTGGTGCTTTTCAAAGGCTAAAGTTTAAACCTAATCAATAATTCCTTTTATCTCTTTAATGAAAATTATTATTATTATTATTATTATTATTATTATTATTATTATTATTATTATTATTATTATTATTGGTTAGCTCTGGCGTATGCAATTGTATTGTACTATTTTCACTATTCTCTTTCTTGGTATGCAAAAAATTTGCCATCTCAGGTAGTCAGAATGTCAGGCCTATATCTTAATGTTATTTCAGAAGGGGAGAATAATCCGTGTTTAGAAGACGACTAGTTCAAGGGGTTTAGGTAGGAGGAGGAGCCTAGTTATTGTAGTGGTTAGTTTTAACATGTAAATAAACTCTTACGAAAACACACATACACGTGTCTTTATGTTTGTTTATATATATATATATATATATATATATATATATATATATATATATATATATATATATATATATATATATATATATATATATATATATATATATATATATATATACATACATACATATATATATATATATATATATATATATATATATATATATATATATATATATATATATATATATATATATAAATTCCTAATTGAGTCGGGTTTAGGTAAAGGACAACACATGTCACTGCCAAGTTCAGGCTTCATATTGCCTAGTCATGGATGAACCCATTGTGCGGAAAACCTCCAAAATCTCAGCTCCTTCGTTGACCTACAAAAGCACTCTCTCTCTCTCTCTCTCTCTCTCTCTCTCTCTCTCTCTCTCTCTCTCTCTCTCTCTCTCTCTCTCTCTGCCACTCAAAGACGCGCTTCAGTTCTTCATAACTAATATCAATTTATTAGTGTATTCTCCCTCCCAACAATTTATCATGATGAAATGGCATCTTCTGCCGTCCTTCTAGGCGTCTCGCCTGAAGGCAGTCGCTGGCGCAATGTAGAAAAAAAAAAGCCAATGAATAAAAAGCTCCCTCAGAATCTCCTAGGAAGGTCGGCAAGGCCAAAGCACTGAAGATATCATGGAGTAAGATTAAACTTTCTTTATTTTTTTTAAGAGGAAACATCTGCTGGCGACCTTCTCGATGGTGTTGTGTTATGTCGTGATTGATGTGTTATGCATTCCGAGTGAGGTAATGTTGATAGTCATTTTTATTGTCATGTAAATAATAAGAAAATCTGCAGTGATGACAATGACAGCGATGCCTGAATATATTTTAGAATTATTTTAGAAAAACAGCGAATCATTATCATCATCATTACTACATACCATTGAGTGATTAAGGACAAACACGGAGCAATAGATTACTGCTGCTTGTAATAATAATAATAATAATAACAATAATAATAATAGTATCGGCTTAATACCCTTAGCAAGTTAATGAATATGTTAAACAGTGCACAATGAATGTGGCAGTATCGTTTGTTACCCCTAACTAATTTAATGAACACACCTCTCATTGCCCCTCTAGTAACTAACAAACGTGGGTTTGGGGACTACACGATGCTGCTGGTTGTTGTAACTTGCAACCTTAATATATCACTGGTTGTTACGACTTGGAAGTAAATTGTGCATACAACTGTGAACCTGTTTTGGTACATCACATTGTATATTTGTATAAACATATTGGATCGACATAACACTTTTTTTTACCAAGAGTAATGGTTGTACCCGCGAACAAGCAGAATCATTTAATACTGGTGGATGAAAGTAAGACAGGGAACGGAATAAAATATAAAATTTAGGCCAAAGGCCAAGCGCTAGGACCTATGAGGTCATTCAGCGCTGAAAGGGAAATTGAGAGTAAAAAGGTTTTAAGGGTGTAACAGGGGGAAAACCTTGCAGTTGCATTGCGCTATGAAACAAATGTCGGGAGAGAGTATAAAGTAAGATGAAAGAAAGAGAATGTGAACGGAGGTACAGTAAAAAGAATGGAAGTGGTTGCAGCTAGGGGCCGAAGGGACGCTGCAAATGACCTTGAGTAATGCCTGCATTGCACCGCGAGAGGTGCAACTGACGGCACTTACCTCTTTGCGGCATAAAACAAGAAAGAATATTTAAGAGTAAATCTAGAAATTGGACATTCTTGATCTTTTATAAAATTCCCGAATGTCTTCCAAGCATTTCAACACCACCACCATCATTATCATCATCATCATCATCATCACATTCACATTCACCTTGTTTTTCCATTTCTCTTAACCTCGAAAAACGAAAGATCATTGCACGAAAGGAACGCAGAAAAATTCTAAATGAGAACTGAAGTATGATGGAAAGTGTTCTGTTGGAAAGTATTCTTTGACGTGAGCGTTGGTGAATTTTTAATGGCGTTTCAATGTGTGAAATGTAATTGTTGTTCTTCTAATGAAATTTAGTTTGCTGATTTTGCAAGAATGTTGAATGGCCTCCTTTTCTGTTTTATGTTTTTTATTTTCTTTTTTTTACCAGGAAGCCGTTTTCCCTAACGATTGGTGGGTGATTAAGTATAAAAGAAAGCAGTAATCACGTCCACGTTCATTTTTTAAGCTGCCTAGTAGTAGTAGTAGTAGTAGTAGTAGTAGTAGTAGTAGTAGTAGTAGTAGTAGTAATAATAATAATAATAATAATTAATTTTTATATATCAGCATTTTTGGCAAATTAGCATTACAGAAACATTTGCCTCATACAATATTGCATAACAGAAGTAAGGAGAGGAAAATATCGATATATATATATATATATATATATATATATATATATATATATATATATATATATAATATATATATATATATATACATATATACATATATATATATATATAAAATATATATATATATAGATATATATATATATATATATATATTATATATATATATATATATAATATATATATATATATATATATATATATATATATATATATATATATATATATATATATATATATATATATATATATAAGAGGCAAAAGAATTTGTGTGAGAGAGAGAGAGAGAGAGAGAGAGAGAGAGAGAGAGAGAGAGAGAGAGAGAGAGAGAGAGAGAGAGTTAAATGAAAAGCCTTAAGTCAACTGGCCGATTAATCCCCAAGTTTTATGTTCCGTCACACTTTAATCCTATTGGACAGGTGATGCCCTCAGTCAGCTGGTTGGGTTGTCATGGTAGTTGGGTGGGGTTGAGAGAGGTGACGGTGGGGTTACGTGGGATTGCGTAGGGGGGGTTTGTGGTGGGGGGAGATGCGATAGAGAGTACCAGCACTGGCAAGATATTTCTGGAAAATATATCTCCACCCGTTGTGGGCATTTTTCGAAATCGGGGTTTCCAGCCGGTTATAGCTTTTTAAAAGATGTAGATTTAGTCATTTTGCATGTTAGTTGTCCTAAGAAAATTCTGTGGTATTCGTTGAATTTTGATTTTTAATGAAGTGTGTTTTTTTTTCTTTTTTTTTTTTTGAAGGGTATTGGTTCAGTGAATTTTTTTATGGCTATTGATTAAGTGAATTTTTTTGAAGGGTATTGGTTCAGTGAAATTTTTTTAAGGGTATTGATTAAGTGAACGTTTTTTTGAAGGGTATTGGTTCAGTAAATTTTTTTCTTGAAGGGTATTGGTTCATTGGTTTATTTTTGAAGGGTATTGGTTCAGCGATTTTTTTTGAAGGGTATTGGTTCAGTGAAATTTTTTTGAAGGGTATTGGTTCAGGGAATTTTTTTGAGGGTATTGGTTCAGTGAATTTTTTAAGGGTATTGGTTTAGTGAATTTTTTTAAAGGGTATTGGTTCAAAGAATTTATTTTCGAAGGGTATTAGTTCAGTGAATTTTTTGAAGGGTATTGGTTCTGTGAACTTTTTGAAGGGTATTGGTTCAGTGAATTTTTTGAAGGGTATTGGTTATGTGTTTTTTTTTTTTTTTTTTTTTTTTTTTTTTTTTGAAGGGTAAGGGTTCAGTGAACTTACTTTTGCACTGAGGTTGAGTTCATATGACTCCGTTTGGAAAGACAGTGAATTCAGCTACATATGTTTTAAACGGATTTTGAAATTCATTTAATTTATTACCAGTTATATCGAGTGCATTAACGTTTTGAATGATGTTAATTGATAATGAAACTTGATATGGAATTACAGTATACTGAATTCAGTCAAATTTATTTTTACGAGGGTAGTGGCTTCACATAAAATCTCTTTTGCGATGAGTGTTTTCAAGTAAAATTAATGTAATTTGAGTTTGCTTTTTGGTATTATCATTATTAATCTCTGATACCGAATTTGAAGGTTTTATTATTCCAAAATACACTTTAAAAACCGAAAAACTAGAATTAAAAAAAAAGGATAAATAGCTTTAATCTGAAACTAGCTGTAAACCAATATCCAATATGTTTTAGCCATAAATCTTGGTTTCCAACCTAACATGTACATTTTGAAACCAAAATTTAATGTTTTATATTTTCTTAAAACTAAGGATTAAATCTACAAACCAAAATTTGAAAACCATTCACCTTTAATCCAACCTTATGGCAGCATGGGCCTTTGCTCAAAGGATGCCCAAGTGGGTTTAAGGACGGTAAGGGGAAATAATAAGGGGTTTGGTGTGGACCTCTCATTTCGGCCCAAGCATCCGAGACGGGAATATAATAAGCACTCTTACCATTGCGTATAACACACTTAATACTCTATGGAGAAATACAAAGAGGGAAGGGAAGAGTTGGAAGTCATCTGTTCCGCTACTCAGTAAGTTTTGTGAAGCGTGACCCATACCACTGCAAAATAAGTCATTGGGAAGACAGCGCCTTTGACCGAAGTCCCTGGAGAGAGAGGGTCAGCGAGGACTCTCCCTGTGGGGTGGGTGAAGGCGGTTGGAGAATTGCAAGGAGGAGAGGCTGGTTAGGTGTCCTATGTTGGCCAGAATGCTCGATGGAACCATGATAGTAGTTCAGATGCTTGTAGTTCATTGAAGCAGTTCAGATGTGATTTTTTTTTCTCTATGGGTATTTATGTTATTCTATTCATTTCAACACCTGTTTCTACGGACGTTCTATCTTCATCTTATAAGATCCGAATCCTTCGGTTTGATGCACGATTATTCGTCCCTTCTTCGTTTTCATGGCTCCCTGGCCTGGGCTAATTAAGGGCTTGATGTTACCCGTTCCGCCAGCCTTGACACTTAGATTTAATAAAAAAAAAAAAATATATATATATATATATATATATATATATATATACTGTATATATACTGTATATATATATATATATATATATATATATATATATATATATATATATATATATATATATATATATATATATATATATATCCTTGTGTTCTAAATCGCATTGGTTTGCATAGGTCCTGTGTCAGAACAAATCGTATATAGTTTCATTAAATTATTGACAGAATCACTGCTCACCTTTCATTTTCAGTGGCAGTGAATTCGTCTGTGCAGTGGGTTGGAAAAGCAGAGAGATCACGTTCCGTGTGATTTATGGGTATCCTTTTTAATTCTCTTTCTCTCTCTCTATCCCTCTTCCCATCTCCGGTGATGATGAATACTCTCATTTTCAGACTCATTAAGATTTTGAGAAGCACACGCGAGGATTTCGTTCTTTTCCGGCCGTTGGTATTTTGCTAATTCGAGAGATTTATTAGGGACTGTTGGGAGGACTTTGTTTTCCACGTATTTCTTTCTCTTGGTCCTGTCGAGAATTCTTTATTTCAAAGCATTTATCTTTATTTCAAAGCATTTAAAGAATACGATCGCTCTAACACATACGTATAATATATATATATATATATATATATATATATATATATATATATATATATATATATATATATATATATATATGTGTGTGTGTATATATATATTATTGCTCAAAATTACAATGACACGTGACTTGTCACACATGTATACTAATATATATATATATATATATATATATATATATATATTATATATACACTTATATATATATATATATATATATATATATATATATATATATATATATATGTGTGTGTGTGTGTGTGTGTGTGTGAGCAGAGAGTCATTTTTTTCAATATCTTTTTCTGTGTATTTTATATATTCTTATTTTTAATGTTACTTTCCCACTTTTTTGGTCATTGCGCTTTCAAGAGTCTCTCTCTCTCTCTCTCTCTCTCTCTCTCTCTCTCTCTCTCTCTCTCTCTCTCTCTCTCTCTCTCTCTCTCTCTCGTTATAAAATCGTCGACTCTGCATTTCTGACATTTTTCTCCTCCATTTTTCTCGAATGAAAAATGCGGCAGAGTGAAGAATGTGAGAAACATCTCTGGATTTTGCTATTTAATCA
>NC_089753.1:38168912-38178912 GCF_040412425.1 Macrobrachium rosenbergii | reverse complement strand
TCTTTTTAAATTTCACGAAGAGTAAAAAAATAAAATAAAATAAAAGGTTCCTTTCACCGAATTCTTGCATCTCTTAAAAGACTTATATTTTCGTCTATTTCTCAGCATTCACCAAACCGTTGGGTTGTTTCAATTTTTTTTTTTTTTGGGTGGGTCAAATTTCTCTTACTAAATTTTCTGGAATTTTTGAAAGTTTTAAGATGACTTGTTTGTTTTGTTAAGGGGGAAAAATAACGGAGGTCGTTGGTCTTCCCGCGTATTGAATCGGTTTCATGTTTTTAATTGATTGTGAATCGTGAAGATTTCAAATGACCTTGTATATAGACACAAAAATTGACGTGAAGATTGTTATAAGTAAAATTGGTATCAATATCATAATATAAAATAGACAGTTTCATACGGAAAATACCAACGCCAATTGTTATTATTAATTATATATATATATATATATATATATATATATATATATATATATATGTATAAATATGTATACGTACTGTATATATTTACATATACACATATATATGTATATGTATGTGTATACACATATATATATACATACATATATACACACACACAGACACACAAATAATAAAATTGGACATGGGTAGTTACCGAATGAAATACGGTCTGACTGCTTTCATGATATTGATACTAATGTTTTTAATAGTAACTTCAGTTAAATTTTCTGTCCATAGCCTTTCTCTGGGTGAAATTGATAGCTCTGGGGTAATGAACGCAGACTCCCTTAGTCTGTCGTATTGGGAGGTATTTAACGCCCATTGGGTGGGGACTTACCGTCTCGATCCACTTGTATATTCTGGTCATTTAGGACGGCATGGATGTGAGCGTTCTCACACACACAAACACACACGTGCACACATTACATACGTATATATATAGTATATATATAATACACACATATATATATATATGTATGTTGCATGCATTCGTGTTTTACTGCATTCTCTCAAAATAAAAGTTGCCTCTCAAAATCTTGCTGTTGATCCCCTGAAATTAATGTTACGAATGCCACAGAATAAATGTCTTGGTCAAAAGTCCGGTAAAGCTATGGGCTTTACACTTCATTGTTTCACATTGTGACAGAGAGAGAGAGAGAGAGAGAGAGAGAGAGAGAGAGAGAGAGAGAGAGAGAGAGAGAGAGAGAGAATTCTCACACCTCATTGCATTTCTACCACGCGATCTGTAGGAATAAAAAAAAAACTTCGTCTCTTTGGCGAATTTCTTCCATGGTTAATTTGGATTAACTTTAGCGTGAGAGTCCAGTAGATTAATTGTTGTTCATTAGTCTGTTCACGTCGAATGACATGACAGAAAGTGAGTTATTATTTATTAAACTTCGTGAAATATACCACATATTATACCATCGTATCTCTGCCTCGTTTTTTTTTAAATAATCCTTTTAGAATCCCAGTAAATGATCATGAAAATTGTGCATTTTTTTCTTTTTTGTTGCTCCAAAATGGTTGTTGCTATAGATGTAGGTCATTGAAGAATTTAATTAGGAATTCGTCATATATGTCCATAGCCTGTTGACAGAGAAGACGAGGTGTGAAGGTGAACACATGTCCTTTGTGAAAGAGAAAGTAAGTGAAATGAATATATAAATTAACACCCCTATTTACCGATTTTACAGTAAACCTCAGTGACTGATGCAAGCAGCAGATCCTCCAGATTAGCAGTAGTAGTAGTAGTAGTAGTAATAGCAGCAGCAAAAGTTCATCTTTTATTGAGAAGGAGAAACAGAGGGGGGAAAGTCCTGTGGAGCGCGAAGGACGGTTCCAGCTGTTGACCCTTCGGAAGATGGAAGAAAAAATGGAAGAAAATGTTTTGAAGAAACCTTGATTTTTGTAATCATTGACAGAGAAAGAGCCTCCTGTAAGAAAGTTGTGCAGGAGTCATGATGGGTAATTTAATTTTTTTTTTTTTTTAATAATCCCAAGACACTGTCGAACCTCACATCTGCATATGAAACCTGCATGACACCTGTTTGATAATTGGCAACAGCACGAGCGAACACACAGTTGTAATTAGGAGCGAATTAGCGTTCCGGGCGCGGTTTTCATCTTGGCGTGCTGACACGAGGAAGCGGCAGATGTTTCCAGAGCGGTTGTACACACAAAAGAAGCGCGTACGCGCGTGCACGCACTCACTAACACGCCCCTGTTCTCCCTCCTGGAGAAGCCGAGGAATAGGGCTCAGTGTCCATGGTTGTAGTTTGTTGATAAGGAGTTGCTGGCTGGTGCTTTCGCGAGTTCGAAGTCGATGGTACGTTTTCGTGCTCACCTGTGCCTGGAATAGCGGTCTGGGAGTGGCTGTGTTTGTGGGTTAGAGTGGCTTATTTGTTTTTGTTATTTTCTTTTTAGACTGGTGTTGTTAGTTCATGAAATTCATGCAAAATTGACAATGCACGTATGTAAGGATTTGTTATTGTCGCAACTACATTGTTATTGTAAATGGTGGACGTACTGATTAATGAGAATTGTGAAAATGTAGAATTGGTATGGTGTTTTTGTTATTTTTTTTTTTCATTTTTACAACAATACGAATCCTCGGTAATGGGTTAAAGGAAAAAAATTTTTTCTTCAACTTTAAAACAAGTCTTTTTAAAGTTTTCTGGCCCCTGCACTTATCAGTCGCTCTTAGATCCATTACAATGTAAGTCATTAAATACTAGCGTGATATGCATTTGCCCTAAGCATAGGCAGTGAACGGAAGAAGTTCAGAAACCTTTTTGCTCTTTTCATGTTGTTAATCGCCTCTGCAAGAATCTGTAGTATTCTAGGGTTAGTAATAGTTTCTTGTAGTATTATAAACAGGCGTCACAACATCAGTGGTCATCAGTACTTCTGAAGGGAGTAACAAATGAAGAGTATGGCATTCTCGGATGTACTAGGTATGGGCGTTTTTTAAAGAGATGTATTAGTATAAGAGTTCTAAATGATCTCTCTCTCTCTCTCTCTCTCTCTCTCTCTCTCTCTCTCTCTCTCTCTCTCTGTGAGAAGACTAAGTAAATAAGAAGAATTAAATGGTCTTAGTTTTCTGTGATTACAGAAGAGCTCAAGGCAGCTGAAAACTTTCAGGCGTTTGTCAACTGGTTTTTGCTGTTAGTTTAGCCTGGCCTTGTGCCAGCACGGATGTCTACCCATTTGAGAAGCTTGTATTATGAGGGGCCTTTCAGGCGATACACGAACGGGTTCAAAAGTCTTGTTATTAATTGTATTTTCGTTTGTTTATGATGAGTTGTGTTTCCGTGCGATATTTTTTGCTTATGATCTCTATATCTGTTCAGCAAATCTGATGTTATAATTACAAATGCATGTAATTTAATCAAGACCGTGTATTGCACAAAGCTATAATTCACCTCCTCGTAGGGGCTTAGTGCCGTCAGTGAACCTCACGCGGTGTACTGTAGGCATTATTAAGGTTCTTTGCAGCGTCCGCTCGGCCCCTAACTGCAACCCCTCTCATTCCTTTTACTGTACCTCCGTTCATACTCTCTTTCTTCCATCTTGCTATCCACCCTCTCCTAATAGTTGTTTCATAGTGCAGTTGCGAGGTTTTCCTCCTGTTACACCTTCAAAACCTTTTTACTGTCAGAGTCCCTTCCAGCGCTGAATGTCCTCATAGGTCACAGCGTTTGGCCTTTAACCTAAATTCTATATTCCTATTCCATCCTGCAACTCACCTCTATGCAAAAGGCTGTGGGGGCTGATATTACAGAACCTGTATGAGTAACCTACATGATCGATCCAAGTTTAGGAGACAATGGCCTCTCATATACAACCTACGTAATCTAGATCCAGCTGACCCTGAATCTGACGCAGCCCATTCAAGGATACAATGGCTCTTTCCTTTAATGAACGACCGACCTTCCTCTTAGATGTGTTGTTATTATTATTATTATTATTATTATTATTATTATTATTATTATTGTTGTTGTTGTTGTTGTTGTTGTTGTTTATGTTATTATTATTATTATTATTATTATTATTATTATTATTATTATTATTATTATTAAAGAAAAAGAGAAAATTCGAGCCATGAGAAGAGGAACAATGCATAAGTAAAAAATTGCATGGGAAAACAGAGTAGTGTGGGGAATTCCAAGGCACTCCACTTTAAAAGAAGAAAACTAGAGGTGAAAGGTAGGGAGATCCAAATTATTCCTCAGTATACTAAATGGTGCCATACATGAGCCGGTGAGTAAGGTTTGTCATCAGAGACGGGAGACTCGTCATTAAATTTCGACATTGCAACCTCTCGTACCATATTGTTTTCCTTTAGGATATTCCAACGGCAGGCTGAATGATAGACTTGAGAATAAATAGTAAGATCCGATTTTTTAGTTTTCTGTAAAAGAAAACTGTTGTCCGGCTATTCTGTCTCTTCGCACTTTATTCTGTCCTCACTTTTTTCTGTCCGCCCTCAGATCTTAAAAACTACTGAGGAGGCTAGAGGGCTGCAAATAGGTATGTTGATCATTCCACCCTCCAATCATCAAGCATACCAAATCGCAGCCCCTCTAGCCTCAGTAGTCTTTATTTTGTTTAAGGTTAAAGTTAGCCATGTTCGTGCTTCTGGCAACGATGTAGGATAGGCCACCACTGGGTGGTGATTAAAGTTTCATGGGTCGCGGCTCATGCAGCATTATAACGAGACCACCAAAAGTTAGATCTATTTTCGGTGGCCTTGATTATAGGCTGTAGTGGCTGTACAGAAAACTCGATTGCGCCAAAGACAGCGCATGTTTTACTTGTTTTTCTTTATCTTTAGTAAGAAGTCGAACCGATGATTAATTTTCAGTTAAAGTTCCAGTCGTTTGTTCATTTGTGTGTGACTAAGTTAATTTATGTTCAATGAATTCCCTTCATTAAAAAATTGTAGCGATGGAAAATTATTATTGTTCATTCTTTTATTTGACTGACATTTTATGTTTATTAATATTTGGAAATCGGAAGAACAATTCGTAAAGTTTTCACTAAATATGGTTTTGAAAAGTGCGGCTTTTTTTTTTTTTTTTTTTTTAATAATTTTAGGGAATATATCTGTTTTTTTTTTATGTTATACTTTAAAAGTCTCCTCGCTCATAGCCACATATATCTCTCGTACAAACTAGTCGAATTTCAGTACGAGATCGATGATTGTATTTTTCCTGTTAAAGCTGGGCGAGGGAGGACATATGTTAGTGACTGCTGTCGGGGACATCTGTCGAGGAACAAGCACTCAGGTTATTTACCAGAGTAATGGAGATAAACAGTTAGGGTTTTTTTAATAATTCTTTTCCTTGCATCTTTTCCAGGAGTCATTCATGGCTAGACTTTGTGCCATTACGTTTTACATTAAGTTTCTCTCTCTCTCTCTCTCTCTCTCTCTCTCTCTCTCTCTCTCTCTCTCTCTCTCTCTCAGGAATTTTTCCTTTTATGTTGTACACTCATAACTCTCTCTCTCTCTCTCTCTCTCTCTCTCTCTCTCTCTCTCTCTCTCTCTCTCTCTCTCTCTCTCTCTTAGGAATTTTTACTTTTATCTTGTACACTAATAACTCTCTCTCTCTCTCTCTCTCTCTCTCTCTCTCTCTCTCTCTCTCTCTCTCTCTCTCTCTCTCTCTCAGGAATTTTTACTTTTATGTTGTTTTCATAGATAGACTTTTTACTTAAATATTTCAGTACTCCACATTTGATATATTTAGTATGAATGTGATTTTATTAATATTTATGAATTATCTTTTGTCCTTATGGAATATTTAACTCGTTATTATTACTATTACTAATTTATTATTTCCCTACTGACAAAGTCTGGGGTTACCATAGCTTCTCCTTCCGTTTGTCCGCCAAAGTTTGTCACACATTATTATTATTATTATTATTATTATTATTATTATTATTATTATTATTATTATTATGCAATAAATCACGAAGTGACAATTACAAGACCACACGTAAGAATTTATTTTCACGTTCAAACTACACGCTTGCATGATGAGAACTATGCGGTACTTTCATGGTTTTTCCCTTTTTTTTAATAGCCCTTGTTGCCAAAATACTCAGCTGAGTCCTGGTTTGCGTCCAACTATTCCCAAGTTCTTTGTATGTTGCCCCACTTTATTTGTTTTTATGTATTTGTATCTTCCGTTCCCTGTATACGATCTCCATATGTTTAGTTTTATAACTGGAACAGGTTTTGTCCCTTGTGTAGTGGCTGCTCTTATTTCTTACATCTTTTCTTTCTCTTCTTCCTTTTAGGTTGCTAGCATTGAATGTCTTTATTTTGTTTCCGTTTTGATCGTTCTATAATTTCTTATTTAGCCTGTTTTGTTTTTTCATGTATTCCTTGTTTGTTATCCTCATTAATTTAATTTTTTTTTTTTAGATTTTGAACCTTGTATAATGTCCTATTTATTTACTTATTTTTTTTATTCTTTTTATTTACTGCATTGTCACATTGCTTTCTTATTGAGACTTATTTCATATCCTTTGGTTTATTTTTAAGGCAAAGTTTGCTAAAACTCCTGGAGAGAGAGAGAGAGAGAGAGAGAGAGAGAGAGAGAGAGAGAGTTTGTGCATTATGTGTATTTTATATACATATACGGGTATATGTATATAAGATAGATTAATATCGAGTTGATACCATCAGTTATGACAGGCAATATTTTTCTTTATACACAGTAGAATCTCCTGACCCTCAGGTTTTTGGAAATCAATCTAACAGTTTTAGTATTTGCTTAAATTTTTTTCATGAACAGTATATTTCAACGATAAATATCCAGGGATTGGAAAGTAGCACATGCATTTAACAGGGAGAATTTAACGCTACGTTGACCCGGTTTGTAAATGAATTCATTCCATTTTCCTTTATTAAAACTATGTTAACACTGTCAGAACGTTCCTAGTTAATTAATCGGACACACGCTGCAACGATTAACGGAAAACGCGCTGGTGGACTAATTAATTGGTTTATGTGATTTTTCGTTGCGTAACACGGAAATAATGACTCTGCGCCATGAGTGGACCAGTCAGTGACACAGGAGGGGCACTGGTGCGTATGGTTCGTCACTTTATGGCACTGCGAAAATGACAGCGTTCGAGTTATGCAAGTTAGCCAGTCAGCGAGTCAACAATCAGTCACGCGGTAGTGATAATAATAAACTAGTGAAAATTCGCCGGATTCTCTTCGGCGCAGTCGAATTTTCTGTTCAGCCGCTACAGCGTATAATCAAGGCCACCGAAAATAGATCTATCTTTCGGTGGACTCGGTATCATGAGCCGCGGCTCATGACACTTTAACCACGGCCCGGTGGTGGCTTATCCTATATCGTTGCCAGAAGGCACGACTATGGCTAACTTTCACCTTAAATGAAATAAAAACTACTGAGGTTAGAGGGCTACAATTTGGTATGTTTGATGATTGGAGGGTGGATGATCAGCATACCAATTTGAAGCCCTCTAGCCTCGGTAGTTTTTAAGATCTGAGGGCGGGCAGAAAAAGTGCGGACGGACAGACAAAGCCGGCACAATAGTTTTCTTTACAGAAAACTAAAATTACCAGGAATTAGTGTTATTTCTGTAATGAGTTTGAGAGGCTGTATTACTACAGCGCTTTGAAACGCCATTCGCCATTGACATGTATATGTGCTTGTGTTCTTATCGTAGATACATCTATTTTTATTTCTAATCCGTTTTCTGTTGTGTTCACTCTGTTTTATCTTTTTCCACATACAGGCATTCTATGCTGTGGATATGCTTTGCATTAATGACATTTTATGTATTCATATGATTTTTTTTATTTTGTTTAAATTTTATGTACCTGTTATTTAGTCGGTTCTGGTGGGTTGCAACTGGAGGTGAGAAAGACTCGCTGAGAACCAGAAGGGTATTTTACCTTTTGGACTCCTTCTCTAATGAGAAAAGGCGCATTAAAGAAAAATATCTAATCCTTAACGGCCCCACTAAACAAGGGAAAGTTTTCGGCAACAATACTAACAGGCCCATTCATCTTGCGGTCAGCTCCTTGGGAACTCCGTGCACAAGGGGGGCGTACGAAAATTCGAAAGTTGGGCTCTCTTTGCGGACAATGAATTGAGAAGGACGACACGTGATTATAGGGGAATGACGGCGATAATGCTTTGCTGGCAGTAGTAATGAAGGTAATGGAGGTGTCTCCGCGTTGAAGGGAGACCGGCCACGTGGTGTCTGAAGGAGACAAGAACTGTGGTGTGTGTGGTTGCTCAGAAGTGGTGTGATTGTGGACTGGAAGTCTCTCTCTCTCTCTCTCTCTCTCTCTCTCTCTCTCTCTCTCTCTCTCTGTGTTTTTCTATTTGACTTTCTGCTCTGGTTGTTCTATGCGAAATTTCGGTGCAGTGGCTGTGATGTGGTTGGTCAGAGATGCTGTGATATAATCAGTTACTGGGGAATATTGTCAGATTTAGTAAAGTGCATTTTTGGTCGGTATGAAAGGAATTTTTATTTTCTTAATGATGTGTCTTTCAGTGCTATGGTTTTTTGTCATTTCATGTCTGTGCTTCAGCTTTGTGCAAGTTTTTAGTTTTCTAAAAAAGAAAACTAATGAGCCGGCTTGGTCTGTCCGTCCGCACTTTTTTCTGTCCGCACTTTTTCTGCCAACCTGAGATCTTAAAAACTACTGAGGCTAGAGGGCTGCAAATTGGTATGTTGATCATCCTCCCTCCAATCATCAAACGTACCAAATTGCAGCCCTCTAGCCTGAGCAGTTTTTATTTTATTTGAGGTCAAAGCCATAATCGTGCGTCTGGCAACGATATAGGCCATGCCATCACCGGACCGTGGTTAAAGTTTCATGGGCTGCGCCTCATACAGCATTATACGGAGACCACCGACAGATCTATTTTCGGTGGCCTTGATCATACGATGCACAGAAAACTCGATTGCGCCGAAGAAACTTCGGTGCATTTTTTACTCGTATGTTTTAGTGGTTTTGAAACGAGATGAAGTTTGATCTCTCGATAACGAATTAACCCTTGAAAAATGACCAGACTCCGTCAAACTTATAAATCTAACGAAGTTTTAAGTTTACATCGAAGTTGCAGCAGTAGCGCAGAAATCATGGAAAACGCTTAACATCCAGAAGGTGTGGGGGTCTGAGCACCTTTCAGTTCGCCTCCTACGGGACCCCAGAACGAGATCGTTGGCCGGACGATGGGTGTTTGCTTAACGGAGTGTGTGTTCATTGATCTTATGCGGCGTGTTTGCAGAACGCAGGCTGCGAACACTTTCTTTTGTTATGATTTTTGATGTGTTACACCTGTCTCGGCGACGGGGTGGAAAGATTGGATTTCTGCAGCTGATGTCCAGGATGGATCGTAAATGGGAGAGTCGTTGGGTTGATGAATTAAAGCCTGTGCAGATATTGGGTGTGAAGTCGTCAAATTATTACACCTAATGAATAATGATGGTGATAATAATATTAGCACCAGCTTTAATAGTAGTAGTATAAGTAGGAGTAGTAGTAGTAGTAGTAGTATTTTCGTATAAGAACTAGAAATGGTCTTTTCAGACACTACCTCCATTGCGTGCTATATGAGTAAAAAATAAGGCTTCTGTTGAACTCATTATCACTAACGTATTGATAAAAAGGAGCATTGGAGATAACGTTAATGATTCCACCTAGAAAGATAATGAAACTCCTCATTATCCAGATGATGATGTGATAATTAATGTCATTATCACTTCCAGTTAAGTACAGCTTGGATAATAAAAGAATAAGAATTGGTGGAAATTCGTAGAAACTGCATTAAAGAGCAAGAAAGAAAACATTAATTAGCACAGCAGTGTGTGTTTACGATGTGGTCGCCTTTTTCTGTGGGTGGTAATCTTGGCGGTTGAGAGAGAGAGAGAGAGAGAGAGAGAGAGAGAGAGACTGAGACTACATTTTCCAACTTGTCTTGTGCAGTGTGACTGAGAGAGAAAGAGAACCCGGTATAGTTTACACATTAGATGGCAGGACA
>NC_089753.1:38138912-38163912 GCF_040412425.1 Macrobrachium rosenbergii | reverse complement strand
TCCACTTGGCCACGGGATGACAGATGTTCGCGGTGTGTTTTTAGCATCTGTACTCGGGATTGTTTCGATTACGTATCTGGGCACAACAGTTAGTGCTCAGTGTCTTTTAATCCCTTGGGGATTTTTAGTTATTTAATCATTAACGTTATTTATCTTTTTTATTTGTTTGTTTGTGTATTTTGAGTTTTCTGTAAAAGAAAACTATTGTGTCGGCTTTTTCTGTCCGTCCTCACTTTTTCTGTCCGCCCTCAGATCTTAAAAACTACTGAGGCTAGAGGGCTGCAAATTTCTATGTTGGTCATCCACCCTCCAATTATCAGCAACAAATTGCAGCTCTCTAGCCTCAGTAGTTTTTATTTTATTTAAGGCTAAAGTTATCCACAATTGTGCTTCTGGCAACGATATAGGATAGGCCACCACCGGGCCATAGTTGAAGATTCATGGGCCGCAACTCACAACACCACCGAAAGATAGATCTATTTTCGGTGGCCTTGATTATATGCTGTAGCGGCTGCACAGAAAACTCGATTACGCTGAAGAAACTTCGGCGCATTTTTTACGTATTTGTTGTATCTATTTGTTTATTAATCTATTTTGAGCTTAATTCCATATTGTTATATTAATATTAACTTTTTTGTTATTTATTGATAAGCAATAACTGTCAGACGGCTAAAGTCTGTCTAGATCACTATCAGAATAGTAATAGACAACATTCTTTTAAGCGATAATGTCTTTTTACTTATGTAACACCTTTGTACTTTCGTTTAATATGAATAATGTTCATTTACCATATACTGCTTTCCTTTGTATTTTACCGACATAACCCACTCATTTCCACTCATTTGAATAATTAGATATACGGACAGTGTATACTTTTCCTTATGCGTCCGTGTTAAATTCCCACTATGTTTGCTTTGTGTAGCTTTCATATTACTCTTTTTTTATAAACTTTGAATGTGTGTTTATTTTCATATCCTTTATTCGTCTTTTTTTTTTTTTTTGGTTCCCACCCTTCTTCTATTTATTATTGTTGCCTGTGTCATTTTTCATGGGATCTTATATAATTTCTCTCCGGTATCGTAAAAGGTTTTTCGCATAACAGACACCTCACACGTCTCGACTGTCGACCTAACCGCGCAACGTCTCCTCGCTGCTGGGAGAAAGGGCGCTGGTGACTGGTACGATACATGTACATACGCTGCCGGGGTCTAAGCGATGACAGGCAGGGCAGCCGATCGAGACTAAAAAGTCTACCCCAAAGCCAAATCAAAGTCCTTCAAAAAGAAGGCATCGTGCTTACCTCATACAAACGGGGAAAAAAAAACACGTTAAAAGAAGAAGAAGATCGTAAGTTTGTATCAGACCCGAATACCATGAAAAAAAAAATTCAGTTTTACCTATGCAGATTATGTCTACATTTTCTTCTTGGTAAACTTCTGCTCCTCTTCTGCAGCAGAGTTTCTGATCTTTAGCCTTTGATCTTTTCATATGAAAGAATTTTCTTATCAGAAATTGCTCTCATTCAGACAGTTGTGTGGTTGTGGGTATTGAACGCAAGTGCATTGTAAACCCCCTCTCTCTCTCTCTCTCTCTCTCTCTCTCTCTCTCTCTCTCTCTCTCTCTCTCTCTCTCTCTCTCTTCCAAAATTAGTATGTTCACAAAAATAAAGGTTATTGGAAAATATACAGTATAGTTATTCCTTACACTTGGAGGTTCAGAAATAGATAATATTAACACTATATATATATATATATATATATATATATATATATATATATATATATATATTTATATATTTTATACACATATACATATATATATATATATATATATATATATATATATATATATATATATATAATATTATATATAAGTATATATGTATTGATTAATTTATCACACATTACCACAGGTGAAAAATAAAGACGGGGTGTAGGTCCTGCACCCCGTCTCTTATTTTTCACCTGTGGTAATATGTGATGTATATATATATAATAATAATAATAATAATAATAATAATAATAATAATAATAATAATAATAATAAAATGAACTAATAATATAATTATTATAGTTGAATGGTTTTCGTGTTTCATATACGAAGAATGATCGAGTATGCACAAATGCCGTCAGAAACTTTATTGAAGAGAGTTTCGAAATTACGGAAAATACGTTGGAACCACTTTCATTCAAGGTTTTTCACATTTTCAGAGATTTTAAGTGCCTCTCCTTTTTTTGTGATCCTAAGCTGCTTTCGGTATAAAATCCGATAACAAAGCAACAAGAGAAGAGCGCCATGCTAGGCGTGTTGATCGATGCGGGTGAGTCATCCGCTCTCTCTCTCTCTCTCTCTCTCTCTCTCTCTCTCTCTCTCTCTCTCTCTCTCTCTCTCTCTCTCTCTCTCTCTACAGAATGTGAATGTGTGTTGCTTTCCCAAAACAAATATACAACTGTAATCCGTCCCAGCAGCCGAATATTATGTATGTGCGTTTGACGGAATTATATTTGCTCTCTCTCTCTCTCTCTCTCTCTCTCTCTCTCTCTCTCTCTCTCTCTCTCTCTCTCTCTCTGTGGTGTTCCGTAAAGCATATATACTGTATATATATATATATATATATATATATATATATATATATATATATATATATATATATATATATATATATATATATATATATATATATATATATATATATATATATATATATATATATATATGAGAGAGAGAGAGAAAAAAAATGTACGTATGTGTGTGGATCTGTTTATCTATCTATCCATCTATCTATCTATCTATCTGTCTATATATATAATATATATATTTATATGTGTATATCTTTACACATATGCATATATTTATATGTGTGGGTATGCACGTACACTGCACGTACACAGCAGCTTTTACCATGTCAGAACACCCATCCTAAAATATCAGAATGAGTCAGTATGCTTATCGATGACACAGAATGTTGAACATTGTATTTTCGTTTAACTTAAGTGTTACATGGATTTTGTTTGCCTTGTGTCACGTGATCGTTGAGTGGTCACATACAATGCACAGCACTCACACACACACACACACACACACACACACAGGTGTTTAGCAAGTGGCACAGTGGCCCTGGAATTTTCGTTGGTAATAGGGCGATCTCTGAACGGTGGAGTTGACGTGTCGATTATCTCTTTGTAGTTGTCTATTTTGCCTTACTGTGGTTATGAGTGGGTACGTATATATATATATATATATATATATATATATATATATATATATATATATATAACTGAATCACGAAAATATGGAACGTGATGAATATATAAAGGCAATGCCACGAAGGAAAGTGACGTTGTCTAATATATATATATATATATATATATATATATATATATATATATATATATATATATATATACATATATATATACATATATATATATATATATATATATATATATATATATATATATATATATATATATATATATATATATATATATACTTTTGGTCTAGGTACATGCACATTTTTTCAGGTATCTCGCACAAGTACAGTACAGTGCTTTCTTCAACACGTAATAAATACACAACGAAAATCAGTATACAAATACCGACTTGGCAACTGACATATTCGGCTTCACATTGGAGACAGAAAGACTTAAAAGTTATAAATATGTAGAAAGACTTAAAACTTATAAATATATGGAAAGTTTTAAAATTTAAAACATATAGAAAGTCTCAAAACTTATAAATATAAAGAAAGTCTTAAAGTTTATAAATATATAGAAAGACTTAAAACTTATAAATATATAGAAAGTTTTAAAACATAAATATACAGAAAGACTTAAAACTTATAAATATACAGAAAGACTTCAAACTTATAAATACACAGAAAGAATTAAAACATAAATATACAGAAAGTCTGAAACTTTATAAATATATAGAAAGTCTTAAAACTTCTAATTATATGGAAAGTTTTAAAACTTATAAATATATAGAAAGTCTTAAAACGTAAATATACAGAAAGTCTTAAAACTTATAAATATACAGAAAGACTTAAAACATAAATATACAGGAAGTCTTAAAACTTATAAATATACAGAAAGTCTTAAAACTTATAAATATGTAGAAAGTCTTAAAACTTATAAATATCTAGAAAGTCTCAAAACTTATAAATATACAGAAAAACTTAAGACTTAAATATATGAAAAGTCTTAAAGCTTATAAATATACAGAAAGTCTTAGAATTTATAAATATATAGAAAGACTTGAAACTTATAAATATTTGGAAAGTCTTAAAACTTATAAATATATAGAGACTTAAAACTTATGAACACATAGAAAGTCTAAAAATTTATGACATAGAAAGACTTAAAACTTATTATAAATATATAGAAAGTCTTGAAACTTATAAATATATAGGTTTACATAAGTAATTTATCAGACACTCGAAAAACGTTAACGGCCGCTTGACAAACGAGAGCACATGCAAAAACATGCAAACACGTGTACTGATATCTGCATATGATCGTCCACTATGGATGCCCGCTTTAAATGCATACGTGCATGCAAGCGTACGTCAGTGCATTAAATCCCCCACGTTGATGGAGACTTTAGGAACACTGAAATTAAGCATTATGTAAATGCACACACATAAACCTCCAGATGAGCACAGGAACACGGACACTAGAAAAGTCGTTAAATCGCTCTGTATATAGCTTATCTAGAAAAGTAGTTAAATCGCTCTGTATATAGCTTATCTAGAAAAGTCGTTAAATTGCTCTGTATACATTTAGAAAAGTTAAATTGCAGTGTATACATCTAGAAAAGTCGTTAAATCGCGCTGTAAACATCTAGAAAAGTCGTGAAATCGCTCCGTATAAATCTAGAAAAGTCGTTAGATTGCGCTGTATGTATCCAACACAGAAGCACCATCAAAGGCATTAGACAGTCCCCTGTGGAAATGGCAGCTGGGATGAGGATTAGAGCAAAAGAGTCTGGTTGACCAAATGCGACTTAAAGCGGAGAGAACCAAGGAGGTCCCACCATCCTCTGGAGGGAATTTGCTGATTTGCTCTCAAGAGTGAGATGAGTCTGGGATTTTTGGCCTTGTCAAAGGAGAGAGAGAGAGAGAGAGAGAGAGAGAGAGAGAGAGAGAGACTTATCCATCTAACACCGGTTATCTGCATTGCTTATTCTTGCCCTTTGCGAAAATGGGAAATAATTTTTAAGCATATGGAAATGATGAATTGCGTTTCTAGGAAACAGGAGTTTTTTTCCTTGTTTGAAATGAGGCGCAGTAATTAATCAGACTGGAAACGGGGGGAGAGGTTGTACTAACGCTTTTTCATTGTCTTTGAAATGATTCTCTTTTGATGTTGAGTTTCGGGTAATTTGTGCACCTGGGCTGAAAGCTGGTAAGTTTTTTTTTATTTTATCAGTTTGTCCGTGTATATGTACGTATGTTTGTATAGTTTAAGCTTTAACATTTTCGACTACCTCTCCACTACCACTGGTTCATTTTAGCCCAAACTTTGGAAAGAGCATCCTGAAGTAAAGGGTATTCAGGCTGGTTCAAATAATGGGCCACAGCCCGCCCTTCAAGGGAAGATAATTAAAATGCTCTGAAAATAGGGTGGGTCATTTACAAATCTCGAGAATTACTTGGCCAGGAATGACGAAACTTTCACGAAAGCTTCTTTGAGTAATGTAAATGGAAGTTTGTTTAAACCACGTTCCCCTGGCACTGGATGTGTCACAATGTAGCTATTTTACAAAGGCATAGGCCATGTACTGTAGGAAAGATCTTTAAAAGTCTCCTCACGAACAACAAGGCTACACTTTAAAATTAATTAATAGGGAACCAAAATCATATAGTTTAGATTCACCTGAATTCAAATCATAGTTCCAGGAACCAGTTTTACGTCATATGAAGGGTCTAGAATTTTACTTAGGGATATATATGAAAAACCGTCATCAAGTAATTGTAAGTGTAACTTAGGCTGATCTTTTTACTGTATTTTCTTTCAAGTGTTAATTAAATTCAGCAAGAAGTAATAAAGTCCATTATAGCTTCTCTCTCTCTCTCTCTCTCTCTCTCTCTCTCTCTCTCTCTCTCTCTCTCTCTCTCTCTCTTTCATTGTTTAGTGTTCAAGGACGCTAGGTGCCTTTTTCCCCGTACACCCCAGCAACACTAATCTCGGTTTTATTTGTGTCGTCCACAAAACCGAATAATAAATGAACGTCAGGTGGGATTAATCCGAAGGTCAGAAATATCGTCATTTATATCATACTTGACGTATGAACTTATAACGAAAGTTATGTCCCGGAACGGTCATATGAGGTGAAATTTATTTGTGATGGCTTTCGGTATTTCGGTGTACTACATGTGCGGCATTTTGAGCTTCTCTTGTATAAGAAAATTCTCTCTCTCTCTCTCTCTCTCTCTCTCTCTCTCTCTCTCTCTCTCTCTCTCTCTCTCTCTATATATATATATATATATATATATATATATATATATATATATATATATATATATATCTCACACATCACCACAAGTAAAACTAGGTATGTAGACCCTGACTGGTTTCGACCGTATTTCAAAGTCACTGACTTGAAAATAGTCAGAAACCAGTTAAGACTTACACTTAGTCTCGTGTATATGTGTATATATATATATGTATATATATATATATATATATATATATATATATATATATATATATATATATATATATATATATATATATCCATCCCACATCACCACAGGTGAAAGTAGGTGAGTGTAGGCCCTGACTGGTTTCGACTTTATTTCAAAGTCATTGACTTGGAAATGAAGTTGAAACCGGTTAGGACCTACACCCTGTCTCTTACTTGTTCACCTGTGGTGATGTGTTAAAAACAAATCACGTGTTAATATTGTTGTAATTATAAATATATATATATATATATATATATATATATATATATATATATATATATATATACAGTATATGTGTGTGTGTGTGTGTAATTTTTATAGGTACTTAAATGTACCAGTACACGCGCGATATAGATACACTCGATGAGCGAAAGACTCCCTGTATCTTAAGTTTATACATTCTCTGCAATTGCATAACATAAAACTACAGTAAAATAAGTTAAAACGGACTATCAGGTCAGTAATTGAGCGCTACAATTTTCCCACGGTAGACGTCAGACCTTTTTATTGCGGAGGTAATGTCATTTCAAATACCTTTTATGGAGTCATTAGGTAAATGAAGATTTCCCGGAATTACGCAAATTATATATTTCGTCGCGTTTGTATATACGTTTATTTTATTTGTTTAATTATAGATGTATTCTAGTTGTAACTATATATATGTGTATATTATATATATATATATATATATATATATATAATGTATCATCTAAATATTACTTGTGTATATATAATATATATACATACATACACATATATATTATTTATTATATATACGTGTGTGTATGTATGCGTGTTTACTGTCTGTTCATGTCTATGTGGTTGTATGTGTGAATTCGAAGAAAAATAGCTACCAAACACTGAGCACTGACAACATAAATCTGTGTTAGGAAACGTAACAAGAGAAAAAATAAATACCAGAAACCTTAACAGAAGAAATAGGATAAAACCAACCAGTTAGTATCAGCAGCAGAAGCAGCAAGATGAAAGTAGCAGCAGCAGCAGCAGCAGGTAGCAGCAGGAGCAGGACAATCAGGAGAAGGAGAAGGAGCAGGAGCAGCCGCACTCCGACAGGGCAAGGACCTTCAAACAACCTGCCTGCCAGAATCATGACGTGATCCCCAAACAAACAAGCCGGTCTACCTGTTGTCCACAACGCTAAATATGGGTGTAACGTTAATTGGTAGGCCATTATTTTTGCTTAGGGCTATGGAGGTGTTGGGCAGGGGGGAGGAGGGGAGCGGAGGATGGGGAGGGGATGGTGTTTGGTTGGGGAATGGGGAGGGGTGTGATGAAGGATTGGTTGTGTAGGTGATGTAGTAAAAGAAGGGGAATGGAGGAGGAATTTTGGGGGGAGATTGATGGGAGGGTCTTGACAGATTCGGAAGTGAGTTTGAGATTATTATTATTATTATTATTATTATTATTATTATTATTATTATTATTATTATTATTATTATTATTATTATTATTATTATTATTATTAACATCGGCCAGCTCTTAGCAAATATCAGCCGTGAAGAAAAGAGAGTATTGAAGAGAACTGAAAAGACATTATATAAAGTCAGTTCCCACTGATGCTGCCATTCTTTTTAATAGGACATATTATTATTATTATTATTATTATTATTATTATTATTATTATTATTATATCTTCCTTTACAAGAACTCTTCGATTGGAGCCATGTATTAACATAGCTTCTTATCCCATGCATCTTAATTTTTTTTTACTGTATTGTTTCTACATTATTTATCTGTATGTGGCCCTGAGAAGAAGTCAATGATATTATTATTATTATTATTATTATTATTATTATTATTATTATTATTATTAATACAACTAAGAAATTCACAAAATCGTGATAAAATGTTATATAACAAAGATCCACAAGTATATAAATAAATTTTATTGATATGTAAAAGATAAAAACAAAGACTTTCGAACACCGTTCAAGTGTTCGAACAGTCTTTGTTTTTGTCTTTTCCATATCAATAAAATTTATTTATATAATTGTAGATTTTTTATATTTATTATTATTATTATTATTATTATTATTATTATTATTATTATTATTATTATTATTATTATTATTATCACTGTAATAGAGAAGGGATGAAGTAGATGATAAAGATGGCCAGTTTGCTAGTTCCAGGAACAAGTGCACCGACTGGCTTGATGCCAACTTAATCAGTTTTGGAAAAAAATCGGTCAGTGAAATTTTGTCAGAAATTTTTCAACATTTGAAATTGATCCAATCATAAAGTTTTGGAAAAATTGTAATTCAGTTGACAAAATATAAAAAAAAAATAATGAATATAAGTAATAACAAATCGTTCCGGCCAGCGCCGTGACAGCTGATAATCAGCTCAGTGGTCTGGTAAAAACTATTTTAGTAATAATAATAATAATAATAATAATAATAATAATAATAATAATAATGAGTAACAACAGCAAAACAACAACAATGATGACAGTGGCGAGTGAAATTGTTAGAAACCTGAGGGATATCTGGACGGTTTCTATTCTACCTCTTCCTCCTCTTTTTCTTCGTCATCAACATCATTTTGAGTAATTAAAACAGCCACAGCGGTAGTTTGGGAAAACTCTAGTTTCACCTCTTAAGCAGAAGCACCCAGAAAGCGACTGGGAGCCTCTCGGAAGGAAGTGAAATTGATTTTCTTTCCAAGAGTCTGGATTTCAGAATCACACACACAACACACACACACACACACACACACACACACACACATATATATATATATATATATATATATATATATATATATATATATATATATATATATATATATATATATATGTGTGTGTGTGTGTATATGTATGTATATATATATACACATACATATATATACATATATATATATATATATATATATATATATATATATATATATATATATATATATATCACTGCATACGTATACATGTGTATATATTTATATTACATACATATATATGTATATACATACATACACACCTACATACACACACACACACAATTAACAACAGAACCTCATTTAAGCAGGATGGTATCCAACGGAGTTTTTATAAAAAAAAAAAAAATTACAAACTTTCCAGGACTATCTGTCTTCATCGTCTGGAGACAGATAGTCCTGGAAAGATTTTAACTTTTTCTTTAATAAAAATCTTGATTAGATACATTCCCATCATTAATTGTATTAATGCACAGAATTATGCAAGTGATCTAGTCTAATTTATATATATGTATAAGTATATTATATATATAATATATATATATATAATATATACTATATATATATATATATATATATATATATATATATATATATATATATATATATATTATAAAAGTGCGTTTGTGATATTCATAATCTTGTATTTATAGGTTTTCCATGCATTCGCCTTAATATTATATTAATATTTATACTTGTACAAGTAAGAAAATGGAAGAATGTTTAAATTTGAGGGTAAGGTTACCTCACAAGAATACATTATAAAGAATGAAACCATGTTTCGGATTCTTCCAGTTTTTTGAAAAAGAATTGTGGTAGGATTCAGACGTTCCTTTGCAAGGAAATTCAGTTGGGATTAAAAGCTTCATTTTGGGGAAATTGTGTTGGGATTAAAAAGCTCTATTGTCGAGAAACGAAGCTCGAATTAAAAAGCTCAGCTCTGGAGAAAAATGAATAAAAAGAGAGAGAGAGAGAAAAAAAACTGGTGGCAGTGTTTTCAGAAGTAGTGTGATTCGTTTTACGGGATTCGAGTTTTGTGGTACTTTTTTTGTCGTTATGAGTTTCAGAGTTTGTTTATTTTCAGTTCAGTACTTCTGTTGCATTGGAGCGTTATCTTTTCAGGCAGTAAAATGTGCACCAAAGCTTGTATTTGAATCTTTATGGGTATTTGTTTCTTTTTACAAGTGAAATATTGGAGTATCCTCTCTGTGTCTTTATTTTAGGTCATTTTTAGTGTTTTGAAATGGAGGATATTGTTTAGCATTATATTGTTTTCATCAAAAGTTTGATTAATGTGCATTATGTAGATATTTTCTTTTATATTTCTTGCGTGATTGTGACCGTTTACATATACAAACGTGTGTATACATATATATGTGTGTGTGTATACATTATATACACACATAAAAATACTCTATATATAGTGTGCATGTGTATGTGTTTGTATGTGTGTGTTTGTGTGATCATAACAATAGAGGATGTTGCAAGAAGAGTGTTTATTTTTAAGCCTTTCAAGTGCTTACAAATCCGCCTCTTATAAAGATGTAAGTTAGATGTGTGTATGCAATTATTTACGTCAACCAGATGGTTTTATGAACATGTTTCATGTTAGCTCGATTAGATTTCATTCTTGCGAAGTGAATATTATTCGCGGAATAAGACAAAATTGTTTCGAGCTCAATGAAATATAGCCTATGTCGTTTCGCATGTCGTTTTTCATTGTCTCTGTGTCAACATCTCTCTCTCTCTCTCTCTCTCTCTCTCTCTCTCTCTCTCTCTCTCTCTCTCTCTTGTTTCAGGCGACACGCAATTCATGAGTGAGTCATCAGAAATCTTCTTGTAATCGAGTTTATCTGGGAATGTGATGCTTGGGGTCCGTGTTCACTGTCTGTCTGTCTGTTGGTTGTGTGTATGTCAATGTGTATCTTTACTGTCTCTTTATCAGATTTTACTCTCTCTCTCTTTCTCCAACTCTAATTCCCACACTCACGTAGTTAGATACTTTATTCATTTATATATATATATATATATATATATATATATATATATATATATATATATATATAATATATATATATATATATATATATATATATATATATATATATTCTTTTGTTTTATTCATATGTTCTTTTGTTTTTTATCCACTGGTTTATCATTTTTTATCTGTTTTGGTTCTGTTGCTGAAGAAGGTTGCCTTTTTATTCCTGTTTTTGTGCCCAGAGTTAGAATAATGAGAGAGAGAGAGAGAGAGAGAGAGAGAGAGAGAGAGAGAGAGAGAGAGAGAGAGAGAGAGAGAATTAGTAACTTTCAATGCCCAGACAACTTTACTAACCATCTGTCTGCATTTCAGGTATGTCCCAGCGCAAGGTCGCACACCAGACAGAAGAATCCGGTCCTTTTCAAGTAGTGTCAAGGTTGGGTAAGTGAGATTGGATCCGGCGTTACTGCTTTCGAATCGATTCCACTCCCTCTCTTGTATCCGAGATCTGAAATGCTTCTAATTCCTTCGGTAGATCTTTTTCGTAGAAAAGTTCGGTCTGGAAGCGAGTGTTCTGTACTGTCGGTAGGAGCTGGTTCGATCACTGTGCCAGTGACTTTAAGGAAACATCGTTCGTATTCCTACCATATGGCCTGGTTACACCTGTCAAGTCACTGATTCTCACATCATCTTTTTATGAATGTATTGCTTTTAAATTGCACTGTCTTGTTAACGTTTCCCTCTTATGCCAAGCTTTGGAAATTTTCGTGCTCCTCCTTGTTCCTTAATGTACCGTTTTTCTTTGTTTTCCCCGTGTCAGTCATTCCTGGGCTAGGCCTTCATGTTCCTTCATGTACTTTTTAAAATTTTCATTCTTTTTAAATTTTCGTTCTTTTCCATGTTTCAGTCATGTCTGGGCTAGCTAAGGATGCAAGGTCTCCTATCCTATCGGACTCTGCATTGATTGATAAAAATCAGTATTCATTCCAGAGTCATCAATTCCGAATCGTCCGTTTCACTTTCACTCGCTTGCCTCTTACCACGGTTGGGTCGTAGCCTTATAGGGGCGGTTCGTCTCGGAACCGGGATGCACAAAGAATTCCATTCAGTCTGGATCAGCTGTGAAGAAGAAAAGCCGCTTTGGAGTTGGTGGGGTTTATCAGATGGCCATTGTAATGGGGTATCTCTGTCTTGTACGGAAATTGTAATTATTATCGCTCTGCCTTGTGAGGTAATTTGGTTCAGTACTCGTTGCCGTAAGTTGCAAGTATTAATAATAATAATAATAATAATAATAATAATAATAATAATAATAATAATAATAATAATAATAATAATAATGATAATAATAATAATAATAATATTTAAATCTTTGTTACAATATTCAAATTATATATATATATATATATATATATATATATATATATATATATATATATATATATATATATATATATATATATATATATATATATATATATATATCTATATATATAAATATATACACACATATATATATACATATATATATTTGAATATATACATATATGTATATGTGTGTGTATGTATAAATATACATATATATATTTGAAAAATATATATATACACGTATATATACACATTACTCATATATAGGTGTGTACATATATGTGCATTAGACAAGTAAATTACGTCTCGTGCAGTTGAGAACCCAGCAACTCCGCATTGAGAAAGGCTACTGTTTTGCAGTACATCAACATGCATGCGTGCGCGAGTTCCATAAACGCACCTTCTCCCAGTTATCGATCTCGTCAAATGATTGTATGAGATCATTCGCTGGTGAGTCACACACACGAGTCTCCTGTCCTCTCTTTTTTTTTTCCGTCGTTCCCCTTCATTAGCGATAATTACGCGCGTGGAAACCGGTATCATTTGTCCCTTAATTGGTCATTAACGCTGACCTCAACGAATGCCATGGTTTTCTTTTTAAGGGGGTGTCATTTTTTTTTTTTTTTGCAGGGATTGTTGTAGGTTTTTTATTATCCTGGTTTTTTTTTCGTTACCTGTCTTTTTTTCTTTTGTACTAGGTCTGCCTGTTTTCTGTTTTCCAAGGCCTGTCACATTTTTGGATTATTTTTTTAAGGTATTTATTCTTGTAGGATCTGTTGGTTTTTCAGGGTAATATCTTTTTCTTCGGAATTTCATTTTATTAGGGTCATTTTTTTTAATAGTTGCTTGTTTTTTCAGTCGTTAGTTCTTTAGGAATGTCCTTTTTTTAAGATTGTCGCTTTTTTCAGTTCGTCGTTTTTCTAACAGAGTCTGTCGGGTGTTCGCGGTCTGTGTTTTTTTTTTAAGTCTGTTGTTTTTTCAAAGGCTGTACGGTCAGTTGTTTTCCGGTCTTTTATTTTTACCATTGTGCTCTCAAGGTTTAGCGTTTCATCAGCCTTTTAAAAATATATAATACCAAAAGAACAAGTGGGTCTGCCCCACTGTTTTCTATTGAATTTCATTTACATTAGACGGGATGTTCCTCTGTTGTATCTTATTCATCATGAAAGCAAGCTGTTTCGTCTCCTCACCTGCAAGGCTTTGGAACGCCTTTCTTGCTTCTGTTTTATAGTCTTCCCTCTCTTAGGGGGCGGCGTTTAGCGCTTATGCACATTCATTTTCATTCCTCCTTATGTTCTCGCTTTCATCGGGTCTGGGCTAGCTAAGCACATTGGGTTATCCCTCCCATTGACGTTTGCTTAAAATAATATATATATATATATATATATATATATATATATATATATATATATATATATATATATATATATATTTTTTTTTTTTTTTTTTTTTTTTTTTGTTAAACGTGGCATATTTAAAATTTTCTGTGTAATACTATTATGTAAGAAATGCATTATTATTATTATTATTATTATTATTATTATTATTATTATTATTATTATTATTATTATTAGCCATCCAAAATGGAAAAGCAGAATGCTAAAAGCCCAAGGACAGCACGAAGAAGAAACAAATACAGAATTCAAGAATGAGCGATAAACACAGAGAAAACAAATTAGATGAATGTAAAAACAAATGAAGAAATAAGGAATAAATGAGTCTCATGAGGACCTTCTTACCTAAAAAGTGCTTGATCAAGAAGTTAATTTCATAATTGCAGATCTGTATTTATTGAAAAACAGCAATAATGGCGGGTTGAATTTCTGTATATAAAAACTTCAGGATTTTAAGTGCTTGATTATAAAGTTAATTTCATAATTGCAGATTTCAATTTATTGAAAGACAATAATGGCGAGTTGTATTTTTATATATAAATACTTCAGATTTTCAAGTGCTTAAAGCGATTATGAAATTAATTTCATAATTGCAGATCTCCATTTATTGTAGAACAACAATAATGGTGAGTTGAATTTTTATATAAATACTTCATAATTTCTGCTTTTGTTGCAGGAGGTCAGACTGTAGTACTTTTGGTTATTTAGGAATATCTGTATAAAGGAAATGTCAGTTTGTGAGTACTGCAGAACTTCTGATAATTTCTTGAACGAAAATTGATAATAGTTAGTTTCTCTCAATGAGAAAACGGAGTGGAGAGAGAGAGAGCTGTAGGAAGCATTCAATAACCAAGAATATTATAGAAACAAGGAGATCCATAGATGCAGGAATTATTAAATGACCTGGAAATATATGGGAAAACAGAGAGAGAGAGAGAGAGAGAGAGAGAGTACACTCCCTTTAACATTCATTGTACCTATAATGTTCGCATTTAGCAACGCGCCCTTTTGTCCTTCAAAGAAACTAATGGGAAAAGGGGTGTTTGACCTTTTAAATTGATGCCTAAATGTTTTACCAAAACATGTGCGCACTTTCGGATTACCAAAAAAAAAAAAAAAATAGAGATAAAAACCCTGACAAAGGAATTTTTAGGCCCTGGGGAATGATCGTATATAGGTGTATTTCTCTTCATGCTTGGATGCTGTGGTAGTTTATATTTTCGTAGTTATTACGTTATGTTATTGCAATGTTATTGATATTGATAGGGGTCGTTGTAATATAATGATAATAATGTCATTCACGCTGTACGGAATATGTATATTCAGTTGCTTTATGATTTGTGATTAAACATGTAAAAAGGCCAGTTATTAACCTAATGTTTTTTCTTTATTAATTACTACCAAAAGCACAAATGGGTCTGCCCCACTATTTTGTATTGAGTGCCGTTTACATTAGACGGAATGTTTCCCCTGTTATGTCTTACCCCGTCATAATAGTACATTGTTTCGTCTCCACAGCTGCCCAGGCTTTGGAGCGCCATTTTACGCTTCCGCTTGATAATAATCCCTCTTTTAAGGGGCAGTTAATTGCATATGTAGCGATTGTACTTATTAATTTTCATTCCTCCTTGTGTTCTCGCTCTCTTCGTGCCTGGGCTAGTTAGGGACACTGGGTTGTCCCTCCCATTGTCTTTTGCTTAAAAAAAAAGAAGAAAAAGTATACCCCCTTCCCATTCACTCAAAAGAAGAAAAAGTATACCCCCCTTCCCTTTCACTCAAAAGATGAAAAAGTATATCTCCTTCCCGTTCACTCAACCAGGTAACTGTTTCTAGCCTGCCGCATCCGTCAAAACAGAATGACAGGACAAAGCAAACTTTGTTTGAGCTCGCTGCGCCGTTCTTGGATTAAAAGCAATAGGGCAATTCATCAGGGCCTCTGGTCAATGGCAGTGTTGCTCTTCAATCTGCGGGTGGGTGTAATTGCTACCCATTCGTCTCGCTGGAGCAATTGCCTGCAGCTCTGAAAGGAACATGAGGGAAAAGAGAGATAGAGAAAGAGAGAGAGAGAGAGAAAAAAAGGGAAAAGCAAGGAAGATTGGAAGTCTGTTTCTTCATCGAGAATTTCAAGAGGAAAGATCGAGTGACAATTCCGTGTGATTGTGGCAATTCAGTATTTGACAGCATGCGAGGTTTCAATCTGTATTGTTTTACATGTTGGCTGAGTTTGTGTGCATGTGCACGAGAGAGAGAGAGAGAGAGAGAACTAATTACAAAACTCCAAGAACAAGAGAAGAAAGGGGTAGTAGAAAGCCACGCTTGTTGACGCAGATTAAAATGTGGTTTCAATTGTTAGGGTCACGTTTCAGTTTCCAAGTAGGGAGGTTTCAGATGAAGTTTTGGTTGTGGGGCCGAGATTGTAGATGAAGTTTTAAAGGGCTGTTCGGTTAAGGTTTCCTCTGAGGTTCTGACTGTCTGTTGGAGGCAGCTGTTGAAGTTCCTTCCGGTCGTCAGGTTAAGGTTTCAGTTGTTGTGATTCCTACTGATTTCTGGAGTTTCCCACAAAAGTTACAGTTAGGAATAAAGGTTCAGTTTTTTGTTTTTGGTTTTTTGTCGGAGAGATTGCTAATTTATAACTGCTGATACTAGCCTACTTTTACTCCTACTACTGCTAATAATGACAGTTGTCAATAATTATTTTTCCAAGCAAAGACAAAATATAAATCTTTGATAATCATAATATTAATAATAATATCTGCTCTATGCATCACAGCCTCTGCATTGAAAAGGGAGAGGGATATCGTAGGTGTTACAGATGGCTTCTGCAATAAATTCTAGGATCAGGCTGTGGCTTGTTTTAACGGCCCCGGGAAATGAGTTCGTGTCATCGGTAATTTCCTTTCGCTTAGGAAGATGGATAGCTGGCGGATATAATGTATATATATATATATATACATATATATGCGTCGTTTACTGTAATACCACACTGTAATATGAACATAAGAAGGCCCGTAAAACACTATTTGAACGTTCCTCGAAATATATGGTTGCAACGTTCAAATAGTGTTTCATCTGCCTTCTTATATTCATATATATATGTGTGTGTGTTTGTGTGTATGTATGTATGTATATATATATACATACATACATATGTATATATTGTAAATGTGTGTATGTATGTATGTATGTATGTATGTATATATATATATATATACACGAATTTATTTAAATGGCCATGTGTAGCATTTAAATCCAATCTACGTACTCAATCCCTCAACATTAAAAAACACATTCATTCACCAGTGTTTTTACTTACATACGCAACATGAGTACACCTATTACTCTAGATGAACCGTACTCCGCAAAATGCAAACAAGAGTGAAAAAGGATGAGCAAATAATTCCCGCCATGCAAAGCTCATAACCCGGATTTAAGGCATCCGGCGGGCGACGCAGATGCGGAAATTGTGGATGATGCTTAAGCCGACGGATGAAAGAGAAAAGTCGCGGCCCTCGTCACGGTTCGGTATTTGCATAAGCTGGAAATAGGCTGGTGAAGTTTTTGACGTGTTAGAAGCTAGCTCTCTCTCTCTCTCTCTCTCTCTCTCTCTCTCTCTCTCTCTCTCTCTCTCTCTCTCTCTCTCTGTGGCGGGCGTGGTTATCGTTGAGGCTGTAATGTTCGTTGTGAATATAAACAAATTATTATCCTTGTTTAAAAGTTTACTTAGTAAGCTATAAGTAATATGTATGTATATATATATTTATATTTATACATATATAATATATATATATATATACATATATATGTATACATATATTATACCTAATATATATATATATATGAATATATATATATATATATATATATATATATATATATATATATATATATATATATATATACTATGTCTATGAGTTTGCCTCTATTTTTGTCTGTATAATATTTATATACGCCACTTCTTCCTCATCCTCCCCCCCCCCGCTTATTTATGTCATATAAATCTTATTTCTACAGTATTAAAAACAAATGAGCTACAGCAAGATTTTATATCCGATTTTATTATATAATCAATTCGAAACAAATTCCACCTCAGAATGCGCCAGTGACAACCTTTTAGCCATCGCTAATGTGCTTTTAATACTCGTTAACTCGTTGGAGAAATCCCGTTAAAATCGTTGAACGCCGTTTAGTATTCAATGATGAACGAGCAGCATTACTTCCGAGGCATGCGAGACGTAAATCGTGATTTATGCATCCTTGGCATGGGGCAGGATTTTTAACCCCTTTTTGCCTTTTACTTTATGGTATATGTGTGTATATATATATATATATATATATATATATATATATATACATACGTATATATATTTATATATATATATACAAATATATATATGCATATGTTTGTATATATATATATATATATATATATATATATATATATATATATATGTGTGTGTGTGTGTGTGTATATGTGTGTTTGTGTGCGCGCTTTTGTGTTTATTTATCTGCAAATATGTTTTTAAAGCTTGGAATCATTCCTTTTCTTCTTCCTCTTTTTCTTTTGGCACAATTTTACTGGCTATTAATCCAGGTATTCGTACATTATACATATACACTCGGTTTATATGTGTAAATATATATGTATGTGTAATATTATATACACATACACACACACACACACACACCCGAACCGGCCTCTCTCTTCACTGGCCCATATAAAAATATGCAGTCGAAGGTGGCTTGGTTAATATTAATCACTTTCGAAGGTGCAGGTACAGCAATGTGTTAATAAAATGTCCTTATTTAAAGAGAAACCGGGAAATTAATTATTTATATTTACTGTACACAAATAGTAGCACATACTACCTAAATATTACTGTATATAGGTAATAGCATGAGCCACCTAATTATTACAGTACACTAATTACCAGCAACCCGGAATTCTTGTTACAAATATAACCCCTTCTTAGCCCGCATCTCTCGGCAGAGACAGAAGGAAATTCATCACAGCGGATCTGTCTTGGGAATCAAAGACAGCGTCTGTCTGTCTGTCTGAGATGAGAGGATGCTTGCATGTGAATCAGAGTTCCTCATTTATAATTGTTAATTAATTGGGCTAATTGCAGAGGATGTCATGTGGATGAAATACGCTCTCAGTGGGATATCTTTGCCTTGGTAATGACGCGGCTGATTCGCTGGCCCTTTCTCAGTGCAGAAAGGAAATGTTCGTTCTGTTTTATTTATTGGTTTCTAAACTTAGTTTAGGAAATAATGAATGGATTGAGGTATAGGACTGATATAATAGTACGTTCATATGATTATAAACGGACAAACACACATATACACACGTGTATGTAGATATACGTTTTATGTGTGTATGTATGTATTTCTACTTTTAGCCTCCTTTAAAGCCAAACTAGCAGCTACTCTCCTGTCTACATATTCTGACAAAAAATTCTCTTCCTTTATAAAGGACTTTACCACTCTCACCAACTTATTTCCTGGGCAATGCATTCTTAACACCATCCACATTGCCTCTGTCAGCTGTACCGTAAGGTTCGTTTGGGTCCATGTAGGCTATGCCCTCTATGCCATATATACAGCATATTACCTTTACCTTCAAACTCTTCACATAAGTGTTTCAACTTCATAACATTCTTCCTTTCAGGGTATAAGACAGGAGGGTGTAAAATTCTGGTTCTCAGAAGTTTTTTAATTTTTTTTTTTTTTTTGGGTGGGGGAGGATTTGGGTGGGCTTTATATCCTTCTGTACCATAGCTGTGGCCCACTCAGTCGACTAAACCCCAGGTATGTAATTTACTACTTAAGGCCCGCGAAAAAAAATGTATTTATGAGCAAAGCAGAACGCTGAATTCACGTTCTATTGAATCCTATTGGCCCTTTGTTCATTCAATCAGTGACTCACGTACCTAGTATTGTTCCTCTCTCTCTCTCTCTCTCTCTCTCTCTCTCTCTCTCTCTCTCTCTCTCTCTCTCTCTCTCTCTCTCTAAGATCCCATTAGGTAACTTTTCACAGAGCATTAAAGAGTCATTCTCTGGTTCCCATGTTTTGAAATACCCTTCCGTTAAGTTCCCTGTTGGACACCCAGAGACACGTAAAAACGGTGGTTGCAGTCCTTCCTCCGTCTTTTTTGTTCACGGCGTTTTACAATAAAGGCGATTGTAACATCTTCATCGAGTTGCAACGTCACGCGTTCGTTTTTTCATCATGTATTGCTAATTCCGTTATTTCCAACGGGAGTGTTTAGTAACGCTTAGCGATAGACTTCTTTTTTTTTCCAAGGTTTCAAACGATATCGAGGGCTCCGAATGCTTTTGTTACGGAAATCGTTAACCCCAAGTATGTGTAAACGGCTGATGTTTACAGGTGTTACGTTACTGATAGGTCATAGTGAAAAGAATCTGCAGAAACTTGTGAGGGAGTTTGAGAGTTATGCAAGAAGAGAAAGGTTGAAAGTAAATATGATTTAAGTGAAGGTTTTGGTAGTAGATGGAAGCCAGGAATATGAGGCAATGAATGTTAAAATAGATCATGGAAGAATGAGAGCGGTTGATATGTATAAGCATTTGGGAGTAAATAGAATGGACGAAGGTATGATTAGAGAACAGACGAGTTATAAAACATTTGAAGCATTGAATATAAAACATTTGAAGCAAGGATTATAACAGATTCGAAGCAATGAATATAAAACATTCGAAGCAAGGAAGGTAGCGGTGTGTGTCCTGAAGATTGAGAAGAGACTTGATTTGTCTGTGGAAGCCAGGGTGACAATATATGAAGGAACTGTCGAGAATAAAGAAAAAGGTTGAAGCTTATGGCATGAATTATACATAGCATATGCAGCATAAGGAGAAAGAAATAAGGAGCTACTCAGTAGTAAACATGTTAATTGATATGAAGTAACTAATCAGATTGATTGGAGATGGTTTGGTCTTGTGAAACGAATGGAAGGCAGTAAGTTGGTGGAAAGATTATGTAATCTGGAAGAGGTAGGGAGGATTAAAAAAGGAAGATCTAGAAAGTACTGGATAGGAAGAGTGAATACGTGTTGTTATTGTACGGGAGATCGAAGGACTGCTAATGAACTTCCTGTGTAGGTGAATGAAGTTGCTATTGTTGAAGTTTTACTGCACAAGGAGGTCATCCATGACTCAGTAGATAAAGTATGAATATGCTTGATGTTTAATATATATATATATATATATATATATATATATATATATATATATATATATATATATATATATATATATATATATATATAATTTATATATATATATATATATATATATATATATATATATATATATATTATATATATATATATATAATGTGCACGCACCCAGCCTGCGTTGTGTTATGAGGTGCTCCGTGCCCAGATATTATCAATAAATTCGTAGAGCAAAATCCAGCGAAGGATTAACGGGATCGAGCCAGACTTTGTCGCAGATTTCTATGAGCTGGAGCTTCCACGGCATCCAGGGCAAATGAAGTTTTATATTTATTTTGTTTTATATTTTTCGTCTTAATCTTTGGGACTTTTTTGGAATTTATAATGTTTTTCATGTAGTTCAAATTTTATATATATAAATAAATAAATAAATTATATATGTATATGTATATATATATATATATAATTTATATATATATATATATATATATATATATATATAATTTATATATATATATATATATATATATATATATATATATATATATATATATATATATATATATATATATTTATATATATATATATATATATATATATATATATATATATAATTTATATATATATATATATATATATATATATATATATATATATATATATATATATATATATATATATATAGAGAGAGAGAGAGAGAGAGAGAGAGAGAGAGAGAGAGAGAGTACGTATAAATATGTGTTTCCGAAGAACGTTTTGTTCGAGAGAATCATGAATGTACCCACACATACGCATGAATGTAAGTCTGCACACGGACAGTATATTATTACAAACAAATGTGGGTGGGTGATAGCCTTAACTTAAAGATACGTTTAGCTACGTTTTAGTGGTACCTCATTTTGGCTGTCTCAGTCGTAGATTATCCAGGGCTTCATTTCAGAACAATAAAAAATGAGCTCTCTCTCTCTCTCTCTCTCTCTCTCTCTCTCTCTCTCTCTCTCTCTCTCTCCTTGGACCACTATTCTGGGGCCAGACAAAAAAGGTCAGATTTTGACATTCTTAGCCTGCAAGGTCATTATGCATCTGAATTATGAATGTAACCCATAACTCTTAGACGTCCATGAATATTTAATGTGGACATTTTCCGTGTTTTGTGCAACATGAAGCTTACATGAAGATCGTCCTCAATGTTAAAGAAAACAAGAAGGAAATAATATATTCGTTTGTTTGTTTGTGGTTCTTACTGTTGCAGCTAGATTGCTTGATGAAGCAGAAAGTTAAATTTGTTTTTATTTTACATCTTTGAAGCATGTTCTGTGCTGTACTGTTTTAAGAAAAAAAGAGAATGGACTTACATTCTTGGTGAAAATGTAAAGAAATATATATATATATATATATATATATATATATATATATATATATATATATATATATATATATATAATTTTTTTTTTGAAGGACGGTTAGTGATTCACTAAAACGATATGTATTTTATTTATGCACCGTTGCATTATGTAAGGCTTGCCAGTGTGGCAAGAGCTTGCAATTATTTTTAAAAATTAAAATAAAACTGAAAAATAATTAGTTTTTGAAAGTTCTTCCTGTTTACTGATAGCGAGCCAACGATCATAGCTCTTGCGACGTCATTTTTAATAAGCAGTCGGTTAAGGAGCTTACTTTTAGTTTTCTGATAAGACAACTATTGTGCCGGTTCTGTCTGTCCGTCCGCACTTTATTCTGTCTGCACTTTTTCTGTCCGCCCTCAGAGCTTAGAAACTACTGAGGCTAAAGGGCTGCAAGTTGGTATTTTGATCATCCACCCTCCAATCATGAAACATACCAAATTGCAGCCCTCAAGCTTCAGTAGTTTTTAATTTAAGGTTAAAGTTAGCCATGATCGAGCGTCTGGCAACGCTATAGGACAGGCCACCACTAGGCCGTAGCCAAAAGTTTCATGGGCCGCGGCTTATATAGCATTACAGAAAACTCTATTGCCCCGAAGAAACTTCGGCGCATTTTTTACTTGATTTTTTATTTATCATACATATGTATTGAAATTAATTCCGTGTTTATTTTACAATTTTTAACTCCATCGACATATAATTGGCGTCAGAATTATCTGCCGTTTTAGCAGAGATTTTTCTCAAATTTACGTAAATGATATTTTGCTACTTTTTTCCCTGGTGTAGATTTCTTACTGCAATGACCTTCAGTTCCTTTGAAATTGGAATAGATGCATGTTTTAACGTTACATTTCTGTAGTTGATTTCAAGAAACATTTAACATCCGAACTTTGAAAGTCGTTTGGCAGGGGCAAAAACACTTGAAAGGAACCTTTCAAAATATAATCGAATGCAAATGTTATCAATCAACCTGCTGAGAAAAAAAAATGGGGAGAATGCTCCATCGAAAACGTGTTTCGTACCTAGACTTTCCAACATCCGGCGAAGAGCGGTTACGAAAAAACGGTCAAAATTGAAGAATAAGAACGAGGGTAAAAACGAGATCGGTAAGTAACCTATCTGAGGTGACCTTTTTTTCTTATATAGGTTCTGGCCATTTTTTTTTTTTATTCGTCTCCTGACTATTTATTTAGTGAGTTATAATCCTGCATTCGCTCTCAGATAGAAGACCAGTTTCCCTTCTCCGATGCGTAGCAGTGTCAGTTTTTGTGTAAACTTTTACTTTCATTACTTATCAAGTAGTTGCGGTTTTTTTTTGCGTGTAAGTTGGGAGGGTATGTTAATCATTTTATCACTCTTTGTATTTATCCGTTCTTTATGCATATCCGCTGGTATAGTGGTTAGTGTCGTGGAATGCCACTCGGATGTCGCGGGTTCGCGTCTTTCCCAGGGCAATGAAAAATCACTGGCTCTGTATCGTGATCAGTTACTGCTGCGTTGTGGGGTCTGTTTTTATTTTACATTGGAAGCTTGAATTTCAAGTCAGTGTGCTTGTTCCATGTGAATAGGTTTCATCTACTGAATTAATAATAATAATAATAATAATAATAATAATAATAATAATAATAATATGTGTATGTGTTTGTCTAAAATAATTATATTTTACTTAAGCGCAAGATATCGAAATGGGCTAGGTATTCGTGTGTTTTTGTTTTATGTATGTATTTGTCAGGGCCCCTTGCTGTTTAGTAGTAAACAACATTGCACAAATTGCGATCAACGAAGAGATATAAGTAATGTATAACAGTCTTCATTTTTTATTGTATTTCTTCAGCTCTTGCTCTCTGTAGTTGCTGGGGTACATTGTGCCTCCACTTGTTTTGCATAAATTTTGTGAATCTGGCTATAATCCCATTACCGCCCCCCCCCCATGGAGACATGTTTTGTTTTACACCCGGTACCTGTAAAATCCGGAATGCTTTACTCTTCTTTGTATTTCCTTAATCTTATAATTTATGTATTTTATCCATCTTGGCTCCCTGCTCAAGTGGAACAAAGGATAGATCTTTGCTTTGTCCTTGTCGGGTTTCCGCATAAGTATAACGAATGCCATTTTTTTTTTTTAAGCCCGGTACGGTTTCCATAATTTGAGACATAAAGTAGATCTGGACTACAGTATGAAATAAGAATTTGTTGGAGCTAAGCAGAAAGGACAGTCGTATCTGCTTGCCAGTGCAGCT
>NC_089753.1:38128912-38136412 GCF_040412425.1 Macrobrachium rosenbergii | reverse complement strand
AAGAAAAATTTTTTTGTCAAATAATTCGAAATTTTCAGCAGACTGAAAATTAGGAAAAACAAACAAAATGTAAAATGACAATAAGAAAAAATTCAAGATAAATCACTTGAATAAAGGGTTGCTTTTTGAAATGTTAACTAGTATCACGCTGACGATTGATAAAAACTGTCTGTTATTTGCTGCTTATTAATTAATTTTAAAATCATACTTTTCGGTGCTTAAAGCATCACGTGCCCATTGATATTTATGGTTAAAGTCGAAAATTCAGGAACTTCCTTTATTAAAATTTGATCAAAGCCCCTTTTAGTAATTGAATTATTAACCAGTTTATCCTAATGGATTATTCAAATCTGATATTTTTACCAGGCGCGTTCGATGCACCAGTTAGTGAATTAATAATTGCCAGGTGATTTACTATTGTTGAAGCCTGTTACTGAGAAAATTTGTTTTATGCTATAGACATAAGCCATCAACTCTTACTGTCATTTATTTTATCTCTTTCCTTTAAATTTCAAGGAAACAGTCACATCACAGAAATTTTGTAAGTCTCAAAATGAACTGTGGCTATTAGCGGTCAGGGAATGCACTTTTTTTTTTTTTTTTTTTTTTTTTTTTTTCAAATCACCCAGTCAGTTTTCTCATCAGCAGTTTTGTTATTTTATACCACTTATGAAGTGTATTTGATATTGTGTACCTCTTTTTGAGTGACATGACTAGTATTTTAAGTTATTTCAAAGGCTAATCTTGGTTTTTAGAGTAATTTACCTTTCCAAATAAATATAGATTACGTTTTTTTAAAGGCGATGCCTCCAGCCAGATACCAAGTTGAAATTTCAACGGTTTCGTATGCCCTCAAGAACCTTCAACAATATCGCATTTTAACCTTATTTCAACACGGGTATTATAAACCCTTCGTGAATTATAAACGCTTTTTCTACTTAACTCTTCTGTTTCATCATTCTCTGCCCTAATATAGGCGTTTTCGTGCCTATTAGATATTTACACGTGATTTATTACTACTTTTACAACACCTTAAGAACCAAACGGTCCCTCAATTTTCCCGTCATGTCCCATGTTCCCATCAGATTTGTATGTCTTATTAAGTTCCTCGTTGGACGAGTCGGTAGAGTTCTCGGCTAGCACTCTGCTAGGCCCGAGTTCGAATCTCCGGTCGGCCAATGAAGAATTAGAGGAATTTATTTCTGGTGATAGAAATTCATTTCTTGGTATAATGTAGTTCGGATTCCACAATAAGCTGTAGGTCCCGTTGCTAGGTAACCAATTGGTTCTTAGCCACGTAAAATAAATCTAATCCTTCGGGCCAGCCTTAGGAGAGCTGTTAATCAGCTCAGTGGTCTGGTTAAACTAAGGTATACTTAACTTTGTATGTCTTATTATTATCATTTTACCAACCTGCAAATTATAGTTGGGAAACAGAATGCTTCAAGCCCAAGGATTCCAACTGGGAAAGCAGCTCAGATTGGGGAATTGAATACAGAAGTAAAGGAATGAATATATGAGAGAAATTTCTTTCCCGGTGCCTCTACATAACTAAACCACCTCCAAATAATCTGGGGTCATCTTTTCCCCTTGGATCTTTGCTATGTGTGTGTAACATAAAAAGCCAAAAAATTATGTAATGCGTAGTTAAAAAAAATGATGTATTCCAAATAAATGTATTAGTCAAAATGAACTACGTTAATTTGGAACAGTTACCCACAAATCCGAAGTGAAAATGCAAATGATTTTGCGAAATGGAAAATCAAAGTGATTTTTATTTATTTATGTATTTCAAATTTAATGGACGATTTTTATTAATACTGACAGGGGTATGGTAACTAGAGATATATTTTTGGGAGCATTATTGATCGCATCAATACCCTGATTACTCGAAATGTGAAATGGAGTGTTGTATGAGTGGTAGGTATTATAGTCACGTAGCTGAATTTAAATAAAAGTGAAGCAGAACGACAAACAACCAGGCAGATAGTTATTAACTTTTTTGGTAAACTTGTACAATGTATATTATATATATATGCATACATATATATTTTTATATATATGTATATACGTATATATATATATATATATATATATATATATATATATATATATATATATGTATATGTGTGTGTGGATATATTAGAAGTAATCAACACTACCACGTGTGGAACAGAAATAAATTTCTGACCCACGTCGGGATCGAACCCGGTTTCTCAATTGGTAGTGTCCTTGCCTGTCAATTGAAAGACCTGGGTTCGATGCCGATGTGAGCCAAATTTATAATATATTATATATATATATATATATATATATATATATATATATATATATATATATATATATATATATATATATATATATATATATATATATAAAGATGAGAGATAGTCAGACAAGCAGACAGATAAACAAGAACTACCAGACATCCGTAAAACCCAGCGATGATGACACATCGTCAGAGAGCGTCGTCGGTGACGAGATTAATGCTTCCTCTCCCGTCCTTCAGCGAGGCATTAAAGGTAACAATTATAATGTGAACACTGTGCTCCAGCGCACCTTTAACACGTCCCACTTCAAGTACTCCTTTGTGTTATCACATCCTCTCTGATTCTGTGGCAGGAATAGCAAGCAAGAAAGCAAGCAAGCAAGCAGGCAGGCAAGCAGCCGCGCGTATAGCAGCAGCAGCAAGCATCTCGTCTCAGCCGGGAGAGATGGTATCAGCGGACGTCATTCGAGAGATGTCACTCCGTTTGATGTGGTTCCGTTGATGTCATCCCTTGTGATAATGAGTCTGTAAATGGGACGCTGTCTGCTTGCTTGCTTGCTCGGTCTTTCAGTGCTATATGGGTCCGATTCTGAGTGACTTCCATATTGATAGAAACGTCTGTCGAAACAGCGAGAATTTTTCATACCTTGGGGTGCGCGTACTCTATTTTGCCCAATTCTCTTGCCTCCCCACCCCCATCTCTCTCTCTCTCTCTCTCTCTCTCTCTCTCTCTCTCTCTCTCTCTCTCTCTCTCTCTCTCTGTCTCTCTGGCTTCCCCTGCGTTTGAAAACGCATTATTTCATCTGGGTACTTTCACGAGAATGGGGAAAATGGTGGGGCGACTAGTCCTTGCCAGCGAATATGTATTGAGAGAATATTCCTCCATTATTTAATCATGTCCAGTATCTTGGCTGGGGATTGCAATTCGCTTCGCGGGAGGGCTGATATTTCGTCTTATTCTTGAGGAGTTTAGTTTTTTTTATTTTCTCAGTCTGGGTTCATTGCACTTGCGACTGTGAAGTATTGGAAGAATCATCTTAGAGATTGTGGTTATTTTTCGAGTGATTTTAGGCAAGTAGCTCGATGGGCTTCACTTCTAAGAGTAATTTTTCAGACCTCTCTCTCTCTCTCTCTCTCTCTCTCTCTCTCTCTCTCTCTCTCTCTCTCTCTCTCTCTCTCTCTCTCTCTCTCTCTCGGTCGATTCATCTGAAGAATGTACCGGTAATTCCCAAAGTTAGTTTCTTTCAAGTTGGAAAATTATTTGGTCTCGAATATTCTTAATATATATATTTTAAGGGCAAATTTTCAGTTCATTCATTAGTTTAATCGCTTGTCTTTTTTAATTGTGACCTTTCCTCCGGGGTTCATATTTCGCCTAGCTTTACAGCCTTATGTAATATTTAGACATTATTCGTACCCGGGGTCTTGCTTCATGCATATAACATTCATTAACACCCTTGACCTTGTTTCTTATGCTTTGATTTGTTTATTACATTTAACCTTGACTTATTCACATCCCCTGACTTGTTCTTCACCCTTGGCCTCATTTTGATACTGCTTTCCATTCTCGTGTCCTTGACCTTATATTATGCATTTGACCTTACTTTGCATCTTTATGCACGTGACTTTACATTATGTATTTGACCTTGCTTGTCATCTTCCTAATGCCTTTGACCTTACATTCTCATTTTGACCTTGCTTTGCATCTTCGTGCCCTTGACCCTAAACTATGCATTTGAACTTTTTTTGCGTCTTCATGCCCTTGACCTTACATTATACATTTGACCTTGCTTTGCATCTTCATGCCCTTGACCTAGATCCTGTGCACCTTTCGTTTTGTTTCGTAAACTTAATCTAGTTTCTTGCCAGTGACCTTGTTTTTGGAGACTGATCGTGCTTTGAACCTTTACGCCATTGATTCCTGACCCTAACCTTGTCTTACAGTGATGGAATTGCTTTATACTCTTGCCGCTACATCATCATTCCATACATCTAACCTTACTTAGCACCCTTAGCCGTAACCGTGCCCTTGACTCTGTTCTGTGTCTCCTCCGGTATTCATGTCTACTACCACGCTTTCCGCCCATACCCTCAGTCATGATCATGAATTTGTGCCATCTCATCATGAAAGATACATATAGATTTTTTTTTATAAAACTTCTGAAATTTTTACTCATTAACAGGATGTGATATATTTTTCACACTTTCAAACTTCCTGCTATCATTAACAGGTTGTGATAGATTTCGGTCAAACTTTTAAACTTCCTGTTGGTCATCAACAAAATATAATAAATTTCTTCTGTCACACTTTTGAATTTCCTCTTGATTATCAAGAGGAATCAACATTGTATCCTTAACCAGAGACCGTCACTTAACTTTACATCCTATATCCTGTCTCCTGTTAATCTTTTACATAGTTATATTTAAGCAGATACTAATTGTAGGCTTCTTTGACTCAAAATGACCTTGAAGTAGTTCTAAGTTCTCTGTATTAAGTAAACAAAGGCAGACTTTTAAAAAAGGCAGTATTCAGTTGCTGTAAATGTTCTCGTGACTGTGTCTATGAATTTCGATTATATGAACATTTCCTTTGTGTTTTACGAATCTCATTTATAGTAGGATTTCATTTAATTGCAGAAATATTTCTCGCCACTGAAACTAGTTCTCAGTGACAGATCTGTTTCATGTGACTTTACAGGTTAATCCCCATTACAGTAACTTATTCGGTGTGACTATATCCGCAATTCAGATAACTGTAACATTTGTCTTGTGTGTTTCTGTGAAACACAATGGCAGTAACACTTCACGTGACTGTACTTGTAAATCTCAATTACAGTACCCTTTCTAACATGAGCAACTGTAAATTTCATTCCTCAGAGACACTCTTGTACATACGATACCCGATGTTTTGGGATCAGAGCAGTTGCATTGTCATGAATATTTATGGCCCCTGAGGATTAGACAGCATCACCTCTCGCGAGATGAGATGAATATATCCTCTGGGGAGCAAATTTGACCACACGGCTAAGTAGCAGCTTCTCTGTACTTGATCTTCGGTCTTGATCTCCTTCAAGTACTGCAGTATTGCCAAGCCTCTGGGCAGTTCGATACAGTTCAGGCTGAATGTAAGTGAATTCGAGAGACCCCTTTCTTCATCTTTTCGATTTGTGATTTATTGAGTGGTCACGTTTTTGATCTGTTTGAAGTTATCAGAAATGACATTCCTCACGAATTTTATGGTCTCTTATCACCGTAAGAAAATAATGTGCGTATATTCTTACAAATTTGAAGAAATTTTGCACGCCGATCGCATTTGCTGGTCAGCCTTGACTTCCAATTGTAGTTGAATTGACTGGAGTGAAATATCTGGGGTGATGTGACTTCTGGCCTTTTTGCGTTAAAACGGTACAAAATGATATCAAATAAACCTTTTTAACGTGGTAGGTTGGTCGTTAGCTCTTTTGTTATTATGGTGTTTCTCCTGTCTATTTCTGTTTCTGTTTTACATATCACTTGGCTCTTTGGTTTGTTGGTTGTGAGTGATTTTACCTCTTAATAACAGTATTGTTTTTCTTATCTGTCCTGTTATCCCTTCATCTTCCTACCATTTCTTTTCCTCCTCCTCCTGTTTTCTTTTTTTGATTCCTCATCACTGCTGCACCTTTTTCTCATTCACTCTTTCCTCTTGTACCCCTCTCCTCCCTCCCTCATTTCTTCACGCTTTCTTCCTCTCTCTCACTCTCCTCTCTACCCCATTTCTTCACGCTTTCTTCTTCTCTCTCACTGTCCTCTCTCCCTCATTTCTTCACGCTTTCTTCCTCTCTCTCTCACTCTCCTCTCTCCCTCATTTCTTCACGCTTTCTTCCTCTCTCTCACTCTCCTCTCTCCCTCATTTTTTTTTTCACGCTTTCTTCCTCTCTCTCACTTTCCTCTCTCCCTCATTTCTTCACGCTTTCTTCCTCTCTCTCACTCTCCTCTCTCCCTCATTTCTTCACGCTTTCTTCCTCTCTCTCACTCTCCTCTCTCCCTCATTTCTTCACGCTTTCTTCCTCTCTCTCACTCTCCTCTCTCCCTCATTTCTTCACGCTTTCTTCCTCTCTCTCACTCTCCTCTCTCCCTCACACTCTTTGCCCCCTTTCTTTCATCTCCACGTCTTTCCTTATTTATACTCATCATCACTTCATCATCGTCTCATCTCTCTGCCGCCTCCCTGTCGGATGAGTTGATTAAGACAAACTGGCGTTGCAAAAACTGAGGTCATCCTCGTCGGGTTGCACCACTGGAACCAGAAATGTTTAACACCTAACTGCTAGACGCATAATCGCCATTGGCTTGTCACTCTGGTTTGCTACTTAAAAGAAACTGTTGTAAGTTGATCCATATATGCACACACATTATTATATATATATATATATATATATATATATATATATATATATATATATATATATATATATATATATATTTATTTAAATATATGTAAGTGTATGTGATATATATATGTATATATATACTGTATGTATATAAATTTTATATATATATATATATATATATATATATATATACTAATGCACAGAAGAATTGTGGTTGTGATAAAGTTAATATATACATATATATATATATATATATATATATATATATATATATATATATATATATATATATATATATATATATATATAGCCTGTCCATATATTACCTGATGAATAATTTTGAACCACCATTACCAATATCTCAACTTCATCCTATTACAGAGCATATCGAAACACTAAATTAATATTTAAGGTGCTGCATTAGTATCTTCTAAGCGTACACAGAATTGTTCAAGAAAAAATTCAACAACAGACAGGCTTACAAATACAATGGTGTACCGGAATTCAGTGATTACGTATACGGACAAAAGATGTCGTAACTTATAATCAGTATTCACTATTTAAACAAATAAAAAATGCGCCGAAGTTTCTTCGGCGCAGTCGAGTTTTCTGTACATTGCATAACCGAGGCTACCGAAAATAGATCTATCTTTCGGTGGTCTCGGTATAATGCTGTATGAGCCACGGCCCATGAAACTTTAACCACGGCCCGTAGGTGGCATGGTCTATATCGTTGCCAGAAGCACGATTATGGCTAACTTCAACCTTGAATAAAATAAAAACCACTGAGGCTAGAGGGCTGCAATTTGGTAAGTTTGATGATTGGAAGGTGAATGATCACCATACCAATTTGCAACC
>NC_089753.1:38118912-38123912 GCF_040412425.1 Macrobrachium rosenbergii | reverse complement strand
TTGTGTGGAATGTATACTTTTTATATTTGGTTTACCGCTGGGATGTATATTTTTATGCATTTGTCTTATGGCTGCAAAGAGATCTCAAATCTGGAAGTGATGCATTGAAAAAAAATTTTTTTAAGCCTGTTGCCAGCATGCCTCTCCCATTGTACCAAAATCTATATAAACACTCGCAGAGAGAGAGAGAGAGAGAGAGAGAGAGAGAGAGAGAGAGAGAGAGAGAGAAATCCTCAGAGTGGGTTCCTCTCGTCTGAATTCTGAAAAGTTTTGAAAATTGCAAGAAAGGAAATCCATTGACGACCATTTGTTGTTGGGTAAAGTTGGCGAAGGACAGTTTCAAGAGTTTTGTAGTGTCGTTTCAGGGCGCTCTCTCTCTCTCTCTCTCTCTCTCTCTCTCTCTCTCTCTCTCTCTCTCTCTCTCTCTCTCTCTCTCTCTCTCTCTTACACACAGACGAGCCTACACACGTGTATATATGTATATATATATATATATATATATATATATATATATATATATATATATATATATATGTGTGTGTGTGTGTGTGTGTCCATGTGCAATGTGTATGCACACATCTACGTACGTACACACGGAAATGCACATTAGTAAATTCTTGAATAAAACAAATGTAACAAAAAAATTTTCTGACTTGTTTATGAAGTAAACAAACTTTAATCTTTGCCAAACATCGATTGCACAGGTCAAAATCCACTGCGCGAAATAGAACCAGTTCGTATTATGTTGTCAGTTGTGCGGCCCTTGAACCTGGAGAGAATTCGCGTGCGCGCAAGCGCGTTGTAAACCATGAAGTGGGAAACTGCGAAAGGTTTTTATGGTTACAGAGGTGTGCAAGTTATATATCTATTTGTCTCTCATATATATATATATATATATATATATATATATATATATATATATATATATATATATATATATATAATATATGTATATATATATGTGTGTGTGTGTGTGTATATATAACTGAATCACGAAAATGTGGAACGTGATGAATATATAAATAAAGATAAAATCCAGTGTTTCCCTTTACTTCGTGAATTTTTTTATATATATATATATATATATATATATATATATATATATATATATATATATATATATATACTGTATATATATATATATATGGATGTATTTATATATAGTGTTTGAGTATATGCTGTATATATATATATATATATATATATATATATATATATATATATATATATATATATATATATATATATATATATATATATATATATATATATATATATATATATATATATATATATACACACACGCATGCACACGTTTTCTCAAATCCTGTTTTATCTGTGTTGACCTAAGTAGTAACTTACATAATCTAAAGAAGAGCGGAAAGCTTTAAAGATAGAGATAGAGAGGAAGAGATGAGGTAATGAGATATAGTAAAAACACGAAAGAGAAAATGGATTAGCGATTGAAAGCAAATAGAAAATGGATGATGAATGAATAATTTATGGTGGAAGACAATGAAGGAGAAGGCGAGGGAGCGATTAATGAAGAATTATTCAAGAACAGATGGCAGAAGAGAAGGCGAAAACACTCGGAGAAAGGAGGCATTAAGAGAGAGAGAGAAAGAGAGAGAGTTTGGTGGTAGCTTAAGTACATAAAAAGGCAGGTGATCGTTGGCCTCGTGTTGTTCACCTCACCTTTTCATGACGTGACGTCATAAGGGAGGACGAAGGAGATAAGTAAGTGCAGCAAGAAGAAGAAGAAGAAGAAGAGGTCTTAAGCGAGGGTGAGAGTGAATAAGCGAGTGACTCTTACACGATGCTGCATGAATCTTATTCACGATTTGCCAGGGTCCTCTGAAAGCCCTTTTGCTCTGAGAGAGAGAGAGAGAGAGAGAGAGAGAGAGAGAGAGAGAGAGAGAGAGAGAGAGAGAGAGAGAGAGAGAATTGCCCTTCGTAACGAGTGACTTGCAGAGTTCATTGATACTTTGTTAGAGAAAGAGAGAGAGAGAGAGAGACGTTTGCATAAACGTATACCAGGTAGGTCGTATTCCGCCAGCCTCGGTAATAATTACGTATGCATAATACTAGGATGGGTTTACTGCACTTTTAAGGGCTTTAGAACGTGTTTCTCTGTCTTCATTAAATTCTAACGCCTCTTTACGCCTCTTAACTGTTTCAAAATTTTATTCTTCTTATTTTTTGTCCTCTTCCTTCTCATAATCTTAGCTTCCTTTGCTCGTCTCCTTATCCTCTTGTTTTACCTCTTCCTTGCTCCTCTATTTGATTAATTTATTTTCTCGTGTTTATTCTCATTTTCTTTATCTTCGTCTTTAAAGTTATCTGACCTTTGTCTCCTTTACTTTCTCCTTTCCTTTTATCCTCGTCTTCTTCTTCACCTCCTCTGCATGTTTCGCCTCTTCCTTCTTTCTCATTACTTTCTTTGTCTGTGCCCCTCGTCCGCGTATTCCTGTCTCTTTTCTTCTTTTTCGTAGTCGAGTTTCCTTTCTTTTCTTTTCACTCTCGAGTGGGTTTCTCCGTCTTAATCCTCCTTCTTCATGTTTTAATCTTCTAATTCCTCTCTTTGTCCATCCTCATGTTCCCCTCTACCCTCGTTTCCTCCTCATTCTTCTTCATCTTCTTCTTCTTCTTCTTCTTCTTCTTCTTCTTCTTCTTCTTCTTCTTCTCCTCCCCGTAGGGGTTAGTGCAGTCATTGCACCTCATGCGGTGCAATGTAGGCATTATTACTTAAGGTTCTTTGCAGCGTCCCTTCGGTCCCTAGTTGCAACCCTTTCATTCCTTTTACTGTACATCCGTTCATATTCTCTTTCTTCCACCTTACTTTCCACCCTCTCCTAAAAATTGATTCACAGTGGAACTGCGAGGTTTTCCTCCTGTTACACTTTTCAAAGCTTTTTACTGTCAATTTCCGTTTCAGCACTGAACGATCTCATAGGTCCCAGCGCTTGGCCCTTGGCCCAAATTCTGTATTTCATTCTATTCTGTTCTTTTTCTTCTTCTTCTTCTTCTTCTTCTTCCTCTTCTTCAGAATGACCTCATAGGTCCCAGCGCTTGCATTTGGCCCAGATTTTGTATTGTATTCTATTCTGTTGTTGTTATTGTTGTTGTTGTTCTTCTTCTGAATGACCTCTTAGGTCCCAGCGCTTGGCATTTGGCCCAAATTCTATATTCTGTTCAATTCATCTTCATCTTCTACATCATCTCCTTCTTCTTCTTCTTCTTCTTCTTCTTCTTCTTCTTCTTCTTCTTCTTCTCGCTCGTGTCATCCTCGGGCAGGAATGACGCAACGCTCGGAAATCGAAACTGCCGTCAGCGAGAGCTCCGCTCTACGACGCCGAAGTGCGTGTTACTCTATCCTGATCTAATACGCCGTTGGGCAAAAAGAAATGATTAAGTGCCGTAACGCCGCTCCTACCGCGAGAGCGGATCGAGATACGGAAGTAGCGATCGTCACGGAACGATGAGAGAGAGAGAGAGAGAGAGAGAGAGAGAGAGAGAGAATTGGAAATCTGGTTTGTCACGGAGGCAGAGATGTTCATATTTCTACTTAGCGTGAATGTTGAAGTTCAGTGCTAGTTATGATCCTGATATATTGCATGCAACTTGTTGATTCAGTTTTTGTTTGTTTATTTTTCTGTTTATTTTTTGTTACATTTAATAACAGTATCCAACAATGAAAGGGAGATTTTCGCCTTCTTATCATAAATATTAATAAATTGATATTTCTATTGCTACTTCAACTGCCGTAATAATAATAATAATAATAATAATAATAATAATAATAATAATAATAATAATAATGATAAAAATAATAATAACTAATAATAATAATATTAGTAACGATAACTTTTATTGTTGTTATTAATATAATAATAATAATAATAATAATAATAATAACGATGACTTTTATTATTATTATTATTATTATTATTATTATTATTATTATTATTATTATTATTATTATTATTATTGAAATCACAGATTTTTTTTAAAAAATGTTCCGTGACAGTATACGCACATACGCGTCACCTGTCGCGAATTTATGTCGCAATGTTTGCGACAGCATCGGCTGACACGGGCAACATTAAATGTATGGATTCATTTCCCAATATCCTAGCATTCATCAGCTGGTCGTTAGCATGTGTTGAAATGGGATTTGCAATAATGCGCACGTCGATTGCAGCCTGCTCTATGGGTGAGGAAAGAACTTGCCACGGATGCTCTCTCTCTCTCTCTCTCTCTCTCTCTCTCTCTCTCTCTCTCTCTCTCTCTCTCTCTCTCTCTCTATTGTGTGCTCTTTCACTCGACTTGATCTAACATTGACAAACAATTTTTACATACACTCTCTCTCTCTCTCTCTCTCTCTCTCTCTCTCTCTCTCTCTCTCTCTCTCTCTCTCTCTCTCTCTCAACTTACTTGATCTCACATTGACAGATATTTTTATTTGCTACTCTCTCTCTCTCTCTCTCTCTCTCTCTCTCTCTCTCTCTCTCTCTCTCTCTCTCTCTCTCTCTCTCTCTCTCTCTCTCTCACATCCAAACACACAACGTTTTATATATATATATATATATATATATATATATATATATATATATATATATATATATATGTGTGTGTGTGTGTGTATATATATATAATAGAGAGAGAGAGAGAGAGATTTTATGTAATCATAGTAAAAGAGTATGGCTGCAATTAAACTTTGATGAAATATGTATTGGACTGAATATCTGTTTGGAATTACATATTGAAGATTAAGGTCACTTGTATTAAAAAAAAAAAAGACGTGTCACAGGTGAGATACGGCCCAGGTGTCCTAGTTGTCCTACAGGTGTTTCGATTGATTGGATTTCATAAGCGCAATTTTACTTCACAGAAATTCTGTCATTCCTCCACGTCCCGATGATTTCGACATGAAAAATATTAGTATTATTATTATTATTATTATTATTATTATTATTATTATTGTTGTTGTTGTTGTTGTT
>NC_089753.1:38103912-38111412 GCF_040412425.1 Macrobrachium rosenbergii | reverse complement strand
GCCCAATTGTAGGACCAAATTTGCATGAAGCTTTCACCCCCCCCCTTCCCCCTCCCTTGCTCATATCCCTTTCATGTGGCCCTCCCCTTCTTCTCCCTTCACCCTCCTCTTCCATCCCTTCTTCGTATCTCTCTTCCATCTTCAACAAGCACGCAAAAATGCATCGCAAATCTTTCGATGCAAACGAAGTGTTTGTGACACGCCCTTCGGCCGTCGCCCTGAATGGCTCCTTGCTTGCACCGAAAGCCTAAAAAGATTTTTGACAAGGGTCTTTTCGTAGGATGATTGACAGCTCTCAGTACAAACAAGACCTTGTGTGTTTTTACGTACAGCCAAAGCGTAGCTTCAATGTTCTTAACAAAGGCACAGTTTTTTTCCCCTCCCTGGTCAAATAACTAGTAATTTTTTGGTAAACAAAAGCATCAAATTCAAAAAGCATGATGATAGCATCTTTCCTTTGTGCAAATAGGAATACTCCGTCTAAGTCTCAAGCAACCAAAAATACTGGTCATTTCAACGCATAATCCTGACATATTACTGATCCATATATCCATCAGGTTTAATCATCATCGGTAATTATTGCAAACAAAAACTCGCGTCCGCTCTCAAGTGCAGTGGACCAAGATGAGACAGCGGGCGTATCTAGCCCTGTTTACCTTCAAATATTGCTTGTAAATATTAACTTTAAAAGCTGCATATAATATTTGACCTTCAAATACTCGCTGTAACTGTAGACTTGAAATGCTGCTAATAAATACGCTACCGAAAGTCTGAATGGAGGAATTGACCTGGTGTAGCTGCTATATTACTGCATTATTTTTCATATGTATACACTTTTAATTATTACTCTATGAGCGGTTATGCTTTTGAAATTTAGGGTCTGGATTTCGCTTAATTTATTTTATTCTTATTCAGCCTCTCTCTCTCTCTCTCTCTCTCTCTCTCTCTCTCTCTCTCTCTCTCTCTCTCTCTCTCTCTCTCATTCGAAATTTCTGTTTGCTCTTCAAGTAAAATGTTTTCGAATCTGTCTTCCGTTATTCTAATGAAAATCTTCAGGTATAATTCACGAAGGACGTGGCGGAATGCCTCTCAGCACCAGGTAATTTTCCGGAGATTCGTATTATTCTTCTTTGGAAGTCGACTGGATTTTTTCTTTTACTGCACGAACTAAGTTTGAGAGAGAAGCAAAAAATTATCAGTTTAAGTATAAGTATATACTGTATGTATTTATATATGTATATATTGTGTGTGTGCTTGTGCTCGTGTGTGTGTATATTTATGTGTATATTTACATTATATATACGTATATATATTATATATATATATATATATATATATATATATATATTACTGACAAGTTCCTCGTCACCCGCAGGTTCGAATCCTGCCGGCGACGAAGCTCTTATCAGTTCTAATTCCCCTCGTGTAAGTTATTCCCGAGGTATAGTGAATATTATACCAAACGATATTTGTGGCTTAATGTTTGTGAATATATATATATATATATATATATATATATATATATATATATATATATATATATAATGTGTGTATATATGCATATACAACTTTTTAACACTCATCTTGTAATTATCGTAATTAACAAGGAGAAAACACCGGCTTCAAACCGAAGCATCCATGGAGTACCAGACCGACCATCACTTGCCACACTTCCATCATCATCATCATCAACATAACTAAAACACGATTGGATTACCAGCGTTAATTAGCTGACGAAGGCGATTGAGAAATTACCCATGACACCTGTAATTATTACCCGTCAGGATTGCCTTCATATGGTTCCTCTACCTTAGGACCTGTTATAATTGCCGGTAAAGGGGTCATTATTTGCTGCACAGGTTCTCTCGTTTTTAGCTCAGTTTTTTTGAGTCTGGTTAGTTAGAAATCATCCCGGGGAGAGAGAGAGAGAGAGAGAGAGAGAGAGAGAGAGAGAGAGAGAGAGAGAGAGAGAGAGAGAGAGCCACCTTCGTACATTTATAATTATTCGTTAATAGCTGAGTCATGTGTTTGACATTTTGCATGATGTATGATAACCATAGGGAAACGGTTTTCCCTTGCTCTCCTTCTTTATATATATATATATATATATATATATATATATATATATATATATATATATATATATATATATATATATCCTTTTTGTTCTCCTTCTTTATATATATATATATATATATATATATATATATATATGTGTGTGTGTGTGTGTGTGTGTGTGTGTATTACGTGTGTGTTTGTGTTTGTGTGTGTGAGTGTTTGTGTATGTGTATATGAAAGGCCTCGCAGCTAGGGACCGAAGGGATTCTGCGAAGCTCCCTTAATTAAGTAATGCCTACAGTTCAGCGCTAGTGGTGCACTGACGGCACTACCACCCCCCCCCCCTTCCCCTACCCTACAGGGTTCCACCCCTCGTGCTAGTCCGCCTAATCTTCACTACCCAGCATAATGTTCATCGCAAGAGCCACTGACCTGCCACCGCTAGGCCCCTTCATCTCCTCAGCTTAATTGAGGGAATGTTTATGGCGGAAACACACAACATCGTTAGCTTATTATGAGATATGAAGGGCGTGGTGGAGGTAGGCGGGCTGGTGTGGGTGTGGCCAGCTGTTCATTTTTCCTCGTTTCTCCGTCTATAGTCCTGTGTAGTAGTAGTAGTAGTAGCGTGTTGTGTGTAAGCCACGACCGTCGACCGTCGGAAGGACGGACGGGGGGGATTCCTTCAAACGCCGTTCCTCTGTTCTTCGCAGGGGGTCGGTTTTAAGACAGGTGTACTAGATCAGGTGGGGGTTTACGATCCAGTGGCATTGTGATTTAGATTAATATCAGTGTTATTTTCAGGTGGTTTACGGTGATTTAGTTATCGATATGATTTTCAGGTGATTTAGTTATGCGGATGTAATTTTCAGGTGATTTATATATAATATCGATGTAATTTTCAGGAGACTTAATTATAATATCGATGTAATTTTCTGGTGATTTGGTTATCGATACGATTTTCATGTGATTTAGTTATAATATGGATATAATTTTCAGGTGACTTGGTTATAATATCGATGTAGTTTTCGGGTGATTTAATTACAATATGGATATGATTTTAAGGTGATTTAGTTATAAAAAGGACGAAATTTCCAGGAGATTTTGTTATAAAATTTATATAATTTTCTCGTCATTTGTTTATAAAATGGAATATTAATTTGAAGTGATTTAGTTATTTCGTCTGTTGGCCGGATGATTAAGGTATAATACTGCTTTTTGGGTTTTGACTTTTAGTTTAGTTATTGCATAGGGTTTAGTTATGGTATTGATGTTCTTTTCTTTTTTAATATATTACTTATTATAATACTGCACTGATACAGTATATAGTCCTGGTGACACATTTACAATATTTCATTCACCTGTCAGCCTGGCGATTTAGGTAGAACATTGCACAGGGGAACAGGAAAAGAAAGTGGACTTGTTATGAAACAGTTGAAACCTATCAAACGGACGAGTTGTTGAACTCTGTACTGTCTGTCTGTTCACCTGGGTGTGGTCTTTTCGCAAAGGTGTAATTTGAGGGACTTGCTGTGAAATTCTTCTAGAAAGCAAGACTAATTTACGTACCCCAGTCTGTTTTGAAATGACGAACAATCAAGTCAGAAAATTCTTTGGCTATCTGAATGTGTTTATAGTGTCTTAGAATGGTCCTATTCGCTGTAGAATTTTACATTCGAAGTACACTATTAATTAGCAAGAAATCAGTGAATGGGAAATAAGTTTAATGAATGTGCTTCAAATTAAATCAATTTTAAGTTCATATCTAACAAAAAAATTTATGTTCGCCGGACTGGTCTAAGTTAATATGCTGTTACTTAAATTAAGATCTTACTTATGAAAGTGCTGAAAATGAAAATCTTCAAAGCACGTCTTGTATTCTGGCAGTTGTTTCAAAACTTGATCCCACTTGAAAAATTCCTTACTTAAGACTTTTGTATTAGTATAGTGTACTTAAACATCTCATTTATGTTGACAAGCAAAAAGCGGTTTCCTTTGTCCCATTCATTAAAGCTTCATGTTATCCGTATTCGGTCCTTTTTGTGAACATTTCTCTCATTTAAGAAATGCTTCATCTTTTGGTTTTCCCTTAATAGAATTGAATAGGGGGGTCATTTCAGGACTGAATTAAGGACCAGTTCATGAAGAATTGGGGTCAATTTCAGAACTGTATCAAGAATAGGGCTGAATTGTTGGTCATTTCAGGATTGAACCGGGCCCCATTAATTGATTAATAACCACACCCTAACATCTTCTCGTTCTCACTGCTTCAAGGTTGGCTTCAATCTCATTTGTAATCACTCCTTTGGTCAATGCTCTGTTAAGCTCAGGTGACCTCGCACAACAACCGTCAGGCGACCTCTTCCAGTTCTTGATTTTAAGTGCATTGCTAAGTGTAGGAGTTCTCGTCCTGCGTCTGTTTTCCCTGACTCATGAACTTTGTACTATTTGAAGAGGGAAGTTTATTTCTTCATTTTGATTTGAACCCAACCCATCATCATCATCATTCTCTCTCTCTCTCTCTCTCTCTCTCTCTCTCTCTCTCTCTCTCTCAGTTTTTGAGTCTGATTAGTTAGAAATCATTCAGGAGACAGAGAGAGAGAGAGAGAGAGCGCAACTTACATTTTTAATTACTTGTTAATAGCTGAGTCATGTGTTTGACATTTTGCATGAGGAATGATAACCATAGGAAAACAGCTCTCTCTCTCTCTCTCTCTCTCTCTCTCTCTCTCTCTCTCTCTCTCTCTCTCTCTCTCTCTCTCTCTCTCCACCGCAACCACCCCCATTCTTTCAGGGAAATTGGTTACCCTTGCATGAAAAAATATGTTGTAGCTGAAAACAGTCTCTAGCCCAGACAACTCCGGATTTTTTTATTTTTATTCCCTTTAAGGGTATTCCACTGAACCCCCCGAATTCATTCCAGCCCGAAAGAAATATTTGAAGGCCCGTCCGGTTTTAGTGGAGAAGTTCACGGTCCGGACGTTCGTGACCCAGAGGGCGAATGTGCTGGAAATGATACAGGGAGAGAGTAACCGAAAGGTGGGAGGAACGCGAGAGTAACTGAAACCGAAAGAAAAATGAAACGGGGAGGAAAGGAAAGTATAGAAATGATTTTTGAAAAAATGAATAAAGAGGGAAAGTACATTAAGCAGAGAGAGAGAGAGAGAGAGAGAGAGAAAGAGGGGCAGAAGGGAAAAGCAGAGTTGGAAAAGAAATAAGGAAAAGTAACTAAAATAAAAACACAAAAGAATTGTGAAGTTTATAGAACGTTTTGGCTCATTGCCAGTGCTGACAAAATTAAATTGAACAGAACAAAATATGATGTTTTAGCGTCATTTATTTACGGAAGGTTAAGATGTTGGGTTCTCGTAATTTGAATAAGTTTCATGATAAGGAGAAAGATTACACAAACACATTCATACATATATATAGATAAGCATATATATATATATATATATATATATATATATATATATATATATATATATATATATATATATATATATATATATATATATATATATATATATATATATATATATATATATATATATATATATATATATATATATATATATATATATATATATATATATATAGTCTGTTATACCAGGTTCCCCGAACAGGGTGTTTCAAAAGAAAAGGCAACACAATATTCACTGCTGAATGAAATATGTAGTCCTTGTTCATTAAACCTGCCCCAACATTTGGCACTTCACTAACACACACTGAAGGCTAATCAGCAGAGTATCGAACCCCCTACTCGCGTTGCGCCATTCACATCCATTTTATCGGCATTCCTAGATTTTAAGGGCCCTTCTTTTCAACACCTCTTCACACCATACATCAAACTCCTTGTTCCCTCCTACTTCCCTTTAATTCTTCTTAATTATTAACTTTTTACCAGCCTATGACCGTCTCTTATTACTTTTAAAATCTATACCTGTATGCCTGTATTTATGCATATGACCTGACGCCATTTGTTTTTATTGCAGTGTTTGAACCGGTATAAAATTAAGACTCGTAATTCGAATATAATCAAATAGTCAATGAAATTGTCATAAACAAGATAACACAACGAATGATTTTGTCTTCAAAAAGCCGAGTTCATTTTGAATAATAATAACTACCTCTATAACTGATGGAAAAAAATATTAACAAGAATAACTACTTATACAACTGTACAGGAGAAAAATATTAAAACATCGATATCAATAGCGGATAACACATCCATGTAGGATCAGTCCAGTATGCTAACGATACGTATTAGAGGTTGGTGTAATGACTAGCGTGTTTGTGTTACCTTCAGAGCCGCCGATGCTCAAAATAGCATTACTGAAAGGCTTTGATCAGTAAATATTTAACGTTGGTTCCTTCAGAACTCGGGGCCCCGTTAGAGGTTTTGAAAGGAGTATTCAGATTATGACGAGTTTAAGTCTATAGAGAAAGAGAGAGAGAGAGAGAGAGAGAATGATCATCATGAATAGCTGCTCAGTTAAGTTATGATGATTTAAACTGATCATTGTGGAACCTTTTTTTAAATTGGTGGGATTATACATTTAAATGCAGTTGAATACTATATATATATGGTATATATATATATATGTATATATGTGTGTATATATTTCTATGCATATACGCGTGGAAATGCATTTAATTACGTGTATGTACTGTATATACGTTATATTGTGTGTATATATATGTGCACATACAGTATATATATATATATATATATATATATATATATATATATATATATATATATATATATATATATATATATATATATATATATATATATATATATATATATATATATTTCAAACACACACACATATATATTATATATATATATATATTTATATACATGTGTGTATGAAATATGTATATATATAGATAGATAGATAGATAGAAATTCCATCACATTTAAATAGGTGTTCCTACATTATGTAATGGAGCTGGGCTTGGCAAACCCTGCTGGATAAATGGAAGCAAGGCATCTTGGTTTGGCCTCTGAGTTATTCGTGTGTTCCCGATGATGACGCAACGTTTGCTGGCTTTAAAGAGCTATGTCGTGCACGTTATGCAAGCCTCCTTGGCTCTGTGGGCGAAGCTGTTGTCATTATTATCGTTATTATTGTTATTATTATTGCTGCGGTTGATATCCGAATTCTAGAGTGAAAGTAAGTGAAGTAGTGCTTATACTTGCTTGGTATTGTACTGAACCCTGGTTATTTTAATAGATGTGTGTGTGTATATATATATATATATATATATATATATATATATATATATATATATATATATATATATATATATATATATATATATATATATATATTTATGTGTGTGTGGATGTGTAGGCTATGTGTGTGTTTGTATATTTGTGTGTGCTTTTGCCAGTGTTTGCTCACTCGTGCGTGCTGAATTTGCCTGTCATTGTAC
>NC_089753.1:38081412-38093912 GCF_040412425.1 Macrobrachium rosenbergii | reverse complement strand
TAATGAAAACAGTGCGTTTCTGCTGACGTAGCTACGTTCCATTATCAAGTAAATGTAGGCAAATTGTTCGTATAACTATCCTTTTATCTTTATGAACATTTCTGTTTGGATTTATATATAATTAATTAATCCCTAGATGTAAATTACATATTTGTTTATTTGTTCTTTGTTTTGAAAGCCAGTAGTCTAGTAGTTGTATGGATGAAGGTGATTCCATTTGGTTTCTGTGAAGAAAATGCACAGGTGTATTTTTACGTACTCGTCTAATGCACCTCTCTTCCTGTCGAAAGTCCCGCTTCTCCGATCCTCTTATATTTAAGCTGTTGGAACGTGGAGGGAATAAATATATGCTTTATCTCTATAGTTTGTATTTTGTGATGTAGCTGACAAATATATATTTCTGATCATATTTACTCTTCTTTTTGTGAGGTCTTTGTTTAATACAAACTTTTATAGTTTTCGTTGCATTTTAAGAGAGAGAGAGAGAGAGAGAGAGAGAGAGAGAGAGAGAGAGAGAGAGAATTCAAGGTCAAAGTCACAGACTTTATTCCATTACAGATTATTATTACATATATTTCAATGTTAAATTTATGAACAATTGTTCGTTCTAGGTGTCAGACCAGAGAGAGAGAGAGAGAGAGAGAGAGAGAGAGAGAGAGAGAGAGAGAGAGAGAGAGAGAGAGCCAAAGTCAAAATCAAATACTTTATTCAATTAAAAATCTGAATTACATTTATTTCAGTATTAAATTTATACATAACAAGAGAGAGAGAGAGAGAGAGAGAGAGAGAGAGAGAGAGAGAGAGAGAAAGAGAGTTTTATTTGCAGTTTACATGGTATATACGAAGGAAAATAATGGAGCACGTTCGTATGAGATAATGGTTTAAGCGGTGGCCGGATGCTGCGTGGATTACAGAAAGGGGGAAGCGCGTTTGTGCCTGCGGGTAGAGTCTGGGAAACCTCAGCCGTGCCCCCCCTGCCGGATGTCCGGGGTAGCGTTTCCCAGGTGGGGTGGGTAACTTCCCTGTGGGTGTGGGTGTGGGTGTGTGTGCTAGAATTCGTTTGCTTTCATAACCTGTCTTACTTTCCACCTACTCTCTCTCTCTCTCTCTCTCTCTCTCTCTCTCTCTCTCTCTCTCTCTCTCTCTCTCTCTCTCCCCCCAGTCTTACATTTCCCTAGAACGAATAATTTGCTTTCCACTCTCTCTCTCTCTCTCTCTCTCTCTCTCTCTCTCTCTCTCTCTCTCTCTGGTCTTACATTTCCGTCAGAACGAACAATTTGCTTTATTCTCTCTCTCTCTCTCTCTCTCTCTCTCTCTCTCTCTCTCTCTCTCTCTCTCTCGTCTTACATTGCCGTTGAACAAACAGTTATGTATAAATTTAACACCGGAATGTTTGTAATAGCTCATTTTTAATATAAAACAGTATTTAACTCTCTCTCTCTCTCTCTCTCTCTCTCTCTCTCTCTCTCTCTCTCTCTCTCTTGTCTTACATTTCCGTTGAACAAACAGTTATGTATAAATTTAACACCAGAATGTTTGTAATAGCTCATTTTTAATATAAAACAGTATTTAACTCTCTCTCTCTCTCTCTCTCTCTCTCTCTCTCTCTCTCTCTCTCTCTCTCTCTCTCTCTCTCTCTCTCTCTTGTCTTACATTTCCGTTGAACAAACAGTTATGTATAAATTTAACACCGGAATGTTTGTAATAGCTCATTTTTAATGTAATGCAGTATTTAACGCTCTCTCTCTCTCTCTCTCTCTCTCTCTCTCTCTCTCTCTCTCTCTCTCTCTCTCTCTCTCTCTCTCTTGCAGGGTGACGTCTCTCTCTTTTTCTGCAGGGCTTCTTTTTCTTTCGTTCTTTGTCCATTGAGTGTTATGGATGGAATCATTCCCTCTCACAGAATGCTTTGTAACACCCGTCTGGACATCTGCGCTCACATTTACTTTGGAACTTTTTCAGCTTCCGTTTTCCCCTGATTCTTTCAAACTTTCCAGGTTCACTATTTTTCGGTCTTAGGCAAGATTAAAGCTCCGTGGTTTTACATAGCTGAACGAAAACTACTGAATTAAAAAGCAACTCAAAGCTTTTAAGAGTTGCAATACCTAGTGTCCTGAAATTCTCTCCTGGCTGGCGATGAAATCTCTTATGTATACTGTGTATTTCCCGAACATGCATAGTTTCTTAATTTTGCACACTGAACACGAGAAGAAAAAGAAGACGAGAGAGAGAGAGAGAGAGAGAGAGAGAGAGAGAGAGAGAGAGAGAGAGAATCATTATTGTGACGGCTTCTCTATTATAAGGCGACTGATTTGGTCCAGCGCTTATTGTCTAGGCAGAGGGAAAAATCTCATTACTAAACTAAATTGCGTAGTTTCGATAGGGTTGTGGAAATGACACATACTCTTCCTTTCTTTTCTCTTCTACTCTGGGAGATTCCCAGGACAAAGAAAAAAAATAAGAATTAAATAAGAAAGGAAACTGCCACTTGTAACGCCCGTGTCCTATCGGGACAGGATGTCGCAAAAGACTTGGTGTCATGTAAGCTGTCGGATGACGACGATGGAGGACAGGAGAATGAATCGCTGTTCCAAAAAAAGAATGTCCTTATCCTTATGAGTCAGTTGTGGCATTTATTCTTACCCTTTTGGCCCCTGGCCTTCTATGTGGACCATATTCGCAGACACCAACCGTCTACGGTTTGTTACATTTTTTGAATTTTTATATTTCTTTTTTCATAAAAACTGGGGCATTGTTCCTTAATTTTTTTTTACTGAGATATTAGGGGCATTATTCCTAATTTTTTTTTTTTGTGGGGGCATTATTCCTACACTCAAACCGTGCTATGATGTAACAGAAATTCCTAAATACTGCTTTGTCTTATAAGGTGTACAAAAATATACACACTTGTGTAGGTGTATTAAGTTACAAATACTTGGGAAATTCCCATCGTAGTGTGAGTAAGTGAAAATGTTCACCTGTGCAGGTGTATCAAGTTACAGATGCTTTTGGGAGTTTTCTACACAAGGACCTCATCCTCGATTGAGAATTTTAGTATGAATATGAGGCAGAGACTGCTCTCGCTTTCATCTTGATGCCCCTCCCTCTTGGGGAAACTGTTCCCGTGTTATAAATCTTGATTTTTAAAAATGTATTTATTTTATGTTTTTGTTTTCGAATTTAGTTCCTGTTGCTCGTCTCCGTCCGACCGAAATTTTTGAGTTGGTTCTTATTTTTATGTTATTACTAGTGTACCCATACCGTCAAAAAATGACGGGAATATGAGTGGGTCGAGACGGCAAGTCCTGACAATTAGTACGGTACATACTGTCCTGAATCTCTGTCAGTATTACGTTCAGTTACACAAAGAAAAGGGAAATAGATATACATTGCGTTATAAACAAGTATTATTATTATTATTATTATTATTATTATTATTATTATTATTATTATTATTATGTCCTTAGGAAACTTGATATGCCAGCTATGCTGATGAAAAGAAGATTGTAAGACGAACAGAAAGTTAAGTATACCTTATTTTAACCAGACCACTGAGCTGATTAACAGCTCTCTTAGGGCTGGCCCGAAGGATTAGATTTCTTTTACGTGGCTGAGAACCATTGGTTACTTAGCAACGGGACCTACGTCTTATTGTGGAATCCGAACCACATTATAACGAGAAATGAATTTCTATCACCAGAAATAAATTCCTCTAATTCTTCATTGGCCGGTCGGAGAATCGAACGTGGGACCAGCAGAGTGCTAGCTGAGAACGATACCCACCCATCCAATAAGGAACACAAAAGAGAAGAGTATGTAAATCAAATGCCGAAGAAACAGCTACTTTATTATTATTATTATTATTATTATTATTATTATTATTATTATTATTATTATTATTATTCCGGTTTAAAGAAGAACCCGAAGTCTGCTCTTGGATAAATCCATAAACCCGTGAGAATCCAGGAGGGGGACCAGCACAAATTTTCGTGAACCGTTTTGGGGAAGGTCAGCCGTGAAACGTGGTCCTCTTATTCGGAGATTTATACGTGAGGATCCGGGAATTCATTTGCATATCAGGTCTCTTACACCTTAGCGGGAATCCATACTTAAATTTTTCTTGATTTTGGTTTTTAGTTTTCTGTAAAAGGAAATTATTGTGCCGGCTTTGTCTGCCCGTACGCATTTTTTCTTTCCGCCCTCAGATCTTAAAAACTACTGAGGCTAGAGGACTGCAAATTGGTATGTTGATCATCCACCCTCCAATGATCAAATATACCAAATTGCAGCCCTCGAGCCTCAATAGTTTTTTTTATTTTATTTCAGGTTTAAGTTAGCCTTGATCGTGCGTCTGGCAACGCTGTAGGACAGGCCACCACCAAGCCTCGGCTCATACAACATTATACCTAGACCATTGAAAGATAGATCTATTTTTGGTGGCCTTGATTATACGCTGTGCAGAAAACTAGATTGTGCCGAAGAAACTTCAGCGTATTTATTGCTTTTTTCTTTTTCTTTAAGAATAGGACGAAGTCATTAAGGGGATTTATCCAAAACATTTCAACATTCACTTAGTCTACGTTTATTTTGATATTATATTTTTCGTTACCCAAGGCACAGTCGCAGTTTGAAAAGCAGCATGCCAACAGAAGCCTAGTATAGAAATCAAGTACAAAAATCAATATATATGTGTATATATATATACTGTATATGTGTGTACATATATATATATATATATATATATATATATATATATATATATATATATATATATATATACAGTATATATTTAATATGTATAATATATATATATATACATACATATATATATATATATATATATATATATATATATATATATATATATATACTCTACAAAGAAAATAATAAGGAAAAAATTGGATAAAACCAAACGTAAAGTGAACTTCATGTGAACCAGCTCAACAAAAAATTATGAGGTACTTTTCTTTCCAAAATTTTTCCATTTCACCTCCACTGAATTTCTAAATTCGTCCAAATGCTTATGATATTTTATAACCTTGTCTGACTTTCCCTTTCGTGATCAAATGATTCCTAGAAAGTCTTCCAGTTCCAGTTCGACCAGCGTGTCTGATTTCAATACCAGAATATTATTTCTCCTTATTAGCATTTTTATATTTCATATTTTACGTCGAAATAAATTGTTCAGCTATCTGTCTCGGATTTATTGCCTAAAGGAAATGAGAAAATAAATGTGTAATAATAATAATAATAATAATAATAATAATAATAATAATAATAATAACAATAATAATAATAATAATAATAATGAATTGTAAAATATATATATATATATATATATATATATATATATATATATATATATATATATATATATATATATAATGGCAATTATAATAATAACTTCTTTGCTAAATAGCTGTTCATTATTCAATTTTTCTCTCTTTTTATCTGTATCAAAATATTAATTTGACTTTTATCTCTCATTATGTATCAAATTTGGATTGCTCTAATTTTTTCTTCTTAAATTTGCTACGAAATATCTGTTCTTTATTACATTTAAGTAATTTTTTTTAATCAGAAAGAAATCCATTTAATTTTTTACATCCTTTATTCATATAAAGATTTTTATTTATGTACACTTTCTCATTTTCTTTCACGTCGAATTATCGTTCTAGTAATATTTCCTCTCCTTCTCTTTCTCAGAATTTTCCGGTATTCGATTTTGCTTTCCTTTTCCTTTTCAAAATATTTGTTTCATTTTCACTTCTCTTCTTTATCAGCAAATTAGGTCATTTAATTTTTCCCTTTTTATTAATTAATTGGATCATTCAGTTTATCCTTTTTTTTGTTTCTGAGCATATTAATTTTTCATAATACGTTGTCGTCTCATTTTCCTGAACCAGAATAAGAGGTCATTTAATTTTTCTCCCATTTATATATTCATCATATCCAGGTCTGTCTCATTTTCTTTTTTTTATTAAAGTATTGAGTTATTCATTTTTCTTCACATTTTCTCGCCCTCAGAATTTTTCAGCATTCGAATTTCCTCTCATTTTTCTGATAAAGACAATTGCTTTATTTTCCGTTCTCTTCTATATCAGTAAATGTGGTCACTTAATTTTTATCATTTTGTCAACATATTAGCTCGTCCAGTTTGTCCATTTATTTCTGATCAAAACTGTTATTTTAACATTTAGTGTTTTTGCGTATCAAAATATTCTGCCATTCAATTTTCTCTCAGTTTGTAGAAGAAATATAAATTGAAAATTGCCCTCATTCACCTTCGGTCACTTACCATCTCGATGAAAATATTCCGTTAATTATTTGACGAGCGGAAAGGCAGAATGGGTCGTTTTCAATATCGTGTGACTTAGTGGGTCCCTTCAATCAGTAGAGGTTCAGCACCCGCGGCTTTTTAATTCGGGCTGTTAGCAATTAGGAGAAATTAATTAGTAATTGCTTGTGGGCTAATTGGATCGTAACCGTAATTAGACTCTAGGAATAATTCGGGATTGTCTCGTGCTTGAATTTTTATTATTTTGATATTCGTGTCTGTTTATACGTTCCTCTCTCTCTCTCTCTCTCTCTCTCTCTCTCTCTCTCTCTCTCTCTCTCTCTCTCTCTCTCTCTCTCTCTGGTGACGTTTCCGGTGAATTCTGTGTATTAATGCATTATCTTTTAGATATGGTTTTCAGTATGTTCTCTCTCTCTCTCTCTCTCTCTCTCTCTCTCTCTCTCTCTCTCTCTCTCTCTCTCTCTCTCTCTCTCTCTCTGTGGTGACATGTTCGCTGAATTCTGAATATTAATGCATTACCTTTTAGATATAATTTTCAGTATGTCTCTCTCTCTCTCTCTCTCTCTCTCTCTCTCTCTCTCTCTCTCTCTCTCTCTCTCTCTCTCTCTCTGGTGACATGTTCACTGAATTCTGAATATTAATGCATTACCTTTTAGATATAATTTTCAGTATGCTCTCTCTCTCTCTCTCTCTCTCTCTCTCTCTCTCTCTCTCTCTCTCTCTCTCTCTCTCTCTCTCTCTCTCTCTCTCCATTTCAATTTTCCCCTCAGGATTCCTTTCCACTTCGCGCCCATCACTTCCCTGCTCCATCTTCACAAATTTCCATCTCGCTTAATGAGAATAAATCGCTCTCGCGAGAGAGAGAGAGAGAGAGAGAGAGAGAGAGAGAGAGAGAGAGAGAGAGAGACGCCCTCCTCCTACCTGTTGCTCAAAGGGAGAAGAAGAGAATTCTATCCATCAACTTCATCCCGCGGGTGGAAGACCATCGGCAGCGGGAGGGAGATTGATTCGAGGTGGCGTCGATTTAGATTGATGGATGGATGGATGAAGAAGTGGGGAGGGGGGAGGGAGGAGGGAGGATTCGCTCTGTCATTATTCCTCTTCGTTTTCTTTGTCAATGTTATTTTATTTTTTATTTTTATTTTTCTCGGCTTTTTTTTTCGTTTTATTCTTCCTTGTAAGATTGTATTTTTTTTTATTATTTTTTAAATCTTTTCTCGCTTTGTTCTTCCTTTGAATTTTTCCTATATTTTCTTCATATCGTTTGTCATATTTTCCTAATTTCCTGTATTTGTTTTCCCTTAATTTTTTTTTTTGCTCCTATTTTCATCTCTTACTCATCTCCTTATGTCCTTTTTCTTCTGAATATGCTTCCTATTTTCCCTCGTCTTTTCATCTTATACTAATTGTAATTTTTGCTCTCTCTTCTTTTGATTCTTGGAATCGAAGTCTTCCCAGTGTCTGGCCAAAACTCATGCTTTATTAACTATAATATATATTATACATATATTTATATTATATATACAGTATATATATATATATATATATATATATATATATATATATATATATATATATATATATATATATATATATATATATATTTTATATATATGCATATATGTATATATATATATATATTGCATTAAAAAATGAATGGACAGGCAAACTGACATGAGAGAGAGAGAGAGAGAGAGAGAGAGAGAGAGAGAGAGAGAGAGAGAGAGAGAGAGAGAGAGAGCATGGGCGTAGATTATGATTGGTTGGTTGGTTGGTTCCGTTAGTCGTCTTTGCTCTTCAACTCCTCCCTCGTATTAATCAATTGCCTTGTTCTTTCACCTGTCCCAAGGAAGTTGAGGGGGTGGGGGGTTAGGCACCCCTTTCTTCCCCCCCCCTCCCAAGCTTCTTCAAAACACCTGGACTCCCTCTGTTCCTCCCTCCCTCCCTCCTTCCTCCTCCTTCTGTACCTCTTCCCCTGTCAACTTACATTTGGACGTGCTCGGTTAATCCAGTGATTTGGCGAGACTGACAGATGACTTAGTTTGAGAACTTTATCATAATTCCAGCCTCATCTCATGAGCGAGAAACCCAAGATCGATTCCTTTTCGAGAAACCCAAGATCGATTCATTTTGGGGGGAAACGACCTATGTCTGTTACCTGAGAAACTCTAGTGCGTCTGTTGACCTAAGCTGTGAATTATGCGTCTGATGAATAGTCGACTGTGGTGGGTGACAACTTTTACGGAGATGGGTACCCGGTTTGCAATCTCATCCGTCTGGCATTTTATCGTGTATTTGGCGGAAGATGTTCGTATTTGTCTTGTAATCAATTGACTGGTTAGCAAGGCTACCTTGGCGTTACAACCATAGTGGTCACCGCCAAAGTTTAAACGGATGCTTTGGTAGGACAGGAGGCCATTACATTAGGCATTTTAGTTTTTCATGATTTGTTCGTTATGAAATTTAATTCTTTGAATTCTTGGCCAAAAACTATATATATATATATATATATATATATATATATATATATATATATATATATATATATATATATATATATATATATATATATATATATATATATATATATATACAGAGACAGACAGAGAGTTATCTAGGAAATTGTATGTTCTTCGTAAATAACACGGCAAGACTGTTTTGCACACACACACGCTCGCGCGCACACATAACGAGAAAAAGAGGAAGACGAAAGAAGTAGAATGAAATCCGAGAAAAGACTGGAGGATAACGAGCGAGAAGAGAGTGGGTTTCGCACTCAGATTCAATAAGAAAGAAACAGGAGAATGCAAATGTCTGTGAAATTCATCATCCAGAAACATCCGGGGAAGACCCCGCAAGCACGAAGGCGCGCATCTCGCCATAACAAGAATAAAAGAAAATAAGATCATTCAGTGCTTGGATTACCCAGCCGTAGCTTTTGCCGTTGCATTACCCAGCCGTATCTTGACTTGCCGTTGCACTACCGAGCCGTATCTCACAATATCACCGGCTCTGTTGCAGTTGCAACGCTCTCCGCCACGGTCTGATATTATTTTTGTCCGACGCACGGCTGCATCTTCCAAGCCCCGTGGCAGATAGTGCTCATTATTTTATATTTTTCAGGGGTTAAATTTTTTTCCCCTAGTTTTGCGGGGATGGATGACTCATAGGTGAGGGATATTTATATGTATTTATATATGTGTATGTATACAGTACATATATGTGCGCGTGTACAGTATGTATATATATACTCGTATATATATACATATATATATTTTTTATTTTTGTATTTATATATATTTATATTTATATATTTACCTTCCCGGAAATAGAGTATTTTGAAATATATATTATTATTATTATTATTATTATTATTATTATTATTATTATTATTATTATTATTATTATTATTATTATTATTCAGAAGATAAACCCTTATTCACATACAACCCTACAGGGGCCATTCAGTTGAAAATTCAAGCTTCCGAAGAATATGGTGTTCATTTGAAAGAATTCACTGAAGATGATAGGAAGTACAGAAAGGAGAGATCAGTTATTAGGAAAGAAAAAATGATAAATTAATAAACTAATAGGTAAAAATATAGATAAATTAAATTAGCCTCGTTTTGAGGTAAAGTTAATTTCGTATGTTCTCATGAGTGTGACGTGCTCTCTCTCTCTCTCTCTCTCTCTCTCTCTCTCTCTCTCTCTCTCTCTCTCTCTCTCTCTCTCTCTCTCTCTCTCTCTCAGTGCTGCAAAGTAAACTTGCTGTCACTTATATCAAACAACAAATGTAGGACGATATAAGGGAAATGTCTGTTTTGAAAACATTTGTGAAATTCCATTTCAAGAGACATTTTTGGTTCATAAATATTGCAATATTCACGGCCTTTTTTTTTTTAGCGTTCTGTTATTTTTTCATCACTGTTGACCCAGATAAGATAAAAGCATAGTTATCATTCCACAAGCTCCAGCATGAAGTGACTCATTTTATTTATTTTTTTTTTATTTATTTCAGGTTTAATAAATCCTTTGATTGAAAGATATATTTTTTTTTAGAATTTTCCACTGATGTTTGAAGATTTTTGCAGCCGTTTTTCACAGATGTTTGAAGGTTTTTATTTAACTTTTTGACCTTTGCAGGTCGAGTGCATTGGTACACTTTTTTTTCCTCAACAGGTAAACAAAATCAAAATACTCACTTGTAGGTGTTCATGTTTTGATGCGTCGTAAACATCCATCCAATTAATAACTATGACTTGCTACCACCTCTCTCTCTCTCTCTCTCTCTCTCTCTCTCTCTCTCTCTCTCTCTCTCTCTCTCTCTCTCTCTCTCTCACACACACACACACGCACAACGAAATTTTATTTTACGAAATATGAATTTGTTGTGCAGTATTAAATTAAACTCTCTCTCTCTCTCTCTCTCTCTCTCTCTCTCTCTCTCTCTCTCTCTCTCTCTCTCTCTCTCTCTCTCTCACCTGCGAAGGTTCATGGCCACCATTTAAATATTTGTCCGGTTATAAACTGTGATCAACCCTCACTTTTGAGGTTACGGTTGAGTCTGGGCAGTCTTGTGTGGTTCTTCAGTTTTATTAGACTCTTGGAGTCTATTTTCTAAACTTCAGACTCTTATAATGTGTTTTGGGAGAATTGGTTGCGTTCTGTTGGCCTCACCTGTTTGGGATATGTAATATCTTGGGAGGCCAGGATAATCCGACACAGTTCAAACAGTTGGGTGACCAAATTTTTTCATGTTTTCCGCTTACTTTTTTTCCTTCTCGCTGAGTTAGCTAGGTCTCTCTCTCTCTCTCTCTCTCTCTCTCTCTCTCTCTCTCTCTCTCTCTCTCTCTCTCTCTCTCTGAGAAAGTTGGAAAGACGCCAGCGTGTTGTAATGTTTACAGTAGATATTAACATCACTTCCCGTGCCATAAGAATAGATTGACACCTCTTAGATCAAATACTGACTCTCTCTCTCTCTCTCTCTCTGTGTTTATAGAGTTTTTATTGGTGTCTCTGCCTTTTCCATTCTAGAGGGTGGTTGGCGCCAGACGGGTACAACCTTCCATTTTCTCAGCGGTCCTTTAGGGATGGGGTTGCTAGACTCACGCCTTTTAAAGGTGTGAACGGTAGGTCTGGTGCGCTCCACGGACGCTTCAAACGCTTGGGTGGTTCATAGCCAGATTCCTTAGGACGCTAATATCTACAACCTCGACGTGCTGCTCATGCATTCCATACCTGCCTACCTGTGCCTTTCACCATAGCTTGTAGCTTCTGCCTATTATCACCAAGGCCAAGGAGGTTATCTTTTCAATAATTTACGAAAACTTTATTAAGGTGGGCCCTGTGACTGATCACAGATATTTAGATGTTGGGAAATATATGAATGGAACTTTTGGGTGGAAGGGACCTATTCTGAGTTGGATTGCTCAGCCGTAGCTTAGATTTGCAGCGTCCGAACTCTTTTGTTATACTTCAAATTACTTTGCTTTGTCAGGTTCTGGCACTCCTCTTAATGACTGCAATAACCTTCGCCTTTTTATTGCACTGATTTTCTCTCAGGCTTTTGTTTCTCCCATTTTCTTGCTTTTATCGGTGTCTTCTTCGCACGATCATGTTTCGTGCTTTAAAGACGTGACTGTTCTTTTCTCGTTTGATCTTGAAAGCGAGTTTTCTCTTCTCCTTGATGTTCAGTATTTATTCCCCTTTGCGTTTGTCACTTAATTTTTTTTATTTTTTTAGGCTTCAGAGAGATGATCTCTCCCAAATTATATATGTATATATATGTATATATATATATACATTATGATATATGTTATCATAATTCATAATATTTTCGAATTATATGTATAGTAAGACATTGCCCTCGAATGCAAAATAAACATTATTATTATTATTATTATTATTATTATTATTATTATTATTATTATTATTATTATTATTATTATTGCTGTTGTTGTTGTTTATGTCTCACGATGTTGCTAAGAATATGAGCCGCCATTTATCAAAGTCAGTGACCCTTTGTAAGATTACATGACATTGCTGTTTTGTGGCGTTATTAACGTATTTTCCGAATTCTTCGTTATGCGTGAGTTCCATATTTTTCTTCTTGTTGTGGGAACGCGTTTATTCTTTCATACGAGAGAGAGAGAGAGAGAGAGAGAGAGAGAGAGAGAGAGAGAGAGAGAGAGAGAGAGATGGCAAT
>NC_089753.1:38051412-38076412 GCF_040412425.1 Macrobrachium rosenbergii | reverse complement strand
GGTGTGAAAAGCTCATCATAATTGTCATTTGGGTGTGTCCTTTAGATTCCAGAGGGTGTGTGAAAAAAAGTAAGTACTGTCTCTCTCTCTCTCTCTCTCTCTCTCTCTCTCTCTCTCTCTCTCTCTCTCTCTCTCTCTCTCTCTCTCTCTGTATTGTAGGAGGAAGAAAAGCATTTATTTCCTTTGTTTTCTATATTCGTACGCTGGAGATTTTAAAGGATGTGAAAAACACCATCTCTCTCTCTCTCTCTCTCTCTCTCTCTCTCTCTCTCTCTCTCTTTTGGTATGATAACAGAAGAATTTGTTGCAGAACATGTTCCGTTGACGAATTTATCTTGTTCGATATTTTTGGTTTTTTTCGCTTGGGAAAATTGATTTATTTACAAAGGAATCTTACAGAGAGAGAGAGAGAGAGAGAGAGAGAGAGAGAGAGAGAGAGAGAGAGAGAGAGAGAGTGTCAAACGTCATCAATAATCTACTGGACACGCTGACAGAATAGATATGGTGGCTTTTTCGCACCCTCTTATGCATGGTGAACAGATAGAGAGAGATTTGGATGACACACTGTAGTGTAAACACAATATATTTATCTAACCTTTGAAACACTTGTTATGACTTCAAACGTTCGATGTGTTGCAAAGTGCATGTTTATATTTCGGTTTGATTTTTCGTTTGTTTACGTTGCATTGCTTTGTGTTTATGTGTTCTGATTAGTGAAGTGCAAGTGCAGCTCAGTTGTAGATTTTACACTTAACTTTATTGATTTTACTTGTATTACCCATGTATTGGATGTATCTGTCCTTGATATCATTCAGGTTCGATTATAATTTTGGTATTTGTCTTTACTCTTCGATCAAATTGCTTTCTTCAGTAGTCTATAAAATATTATGGTTTTCATTTTTCTTGTATGAAGACGCTCAAAAAGTATATAAGTACTCCTAAAGAAACCAAGTGGGGCTGCCCTTTTCTTTTCTCCTTTATTATATTTCATTTTCTCTCTTTTCCTGTACTGCTTGTACGCCAGTCCTTCCAATGTAGAATGTTCGATTAACTACTCTTTTTGGGGGATGAGAACCAAACATGGTTATATAGGCGTGTGTGTTTCCTTGAGGGCGTATCCTAGAATGACGACACATATGTACCGTGAATGTGCAGATCTGATTCACGGAGCCTTATGTAATTCCATTCTTTAATTAACCTGCGGATAAAGTTGTTCACAGCATTTTTTGTACCAAGTAATGAATGACTTTAGAGTTTTTACGTGATATTGAAAATGAAGCTTTATCTTGCAAATAAAAGATGTTAGGGAGCATTAGATGTATGTGGAAAATGCTTCCATATACTTCTGATACTTCTGCATTTTGTGGTACTTTATGTTTGCCAATATCAAGGCAGGGAACGTACCGAAGATGCTTATGAGGTACTGGCTGGTTGCTGCAAGCTTTCTCTTCAAATCAGGAGCATTATTTCACCTTAAAATCTAATGTTACCACTGGCAAAGTATTTTTGTCGATTTCTATGATGATACTAACGTGAAGTTCTTGACCTAACCAACGCGTTGAAAGCATTAGACTCGGTGGTTTTTTCTTGATTTCTTTCTTTTATTTAAAAAAATTGTTAGTGCCATTTCTTCCTTGTTAGGAAGGTGGAGGGGATTAACAGGATTCCGATATTTTTGCCTTCACCCCTTACACCCAAGCCACTTTCCTCGAATTCCTTATCGAGTTGAATGTAGGAAGTGTTTTTTCGAGTAGCGAAGAAACTTTTTGTAAGAGATGTCTTACATTAAGACATTATTTTCACTTCGACTCTTTACAGGATCATCTGGATATTTTTCCCCTTTATTTAAATTCTCGTGATATTAGGTAAATTATTTGTGTGCGTATGTGTATTATCCCCTTTGTTTTCTCAGCAAGTCCTTAAGGATGGGGTTGCTAGCCGTACTTCCTTTCTCTTGACCCAAGCGGACGCCAGTACCCATGTACAGCTGGCTAGACTGGTGGCCGGTAGGCTGGTAGTGATTTGCAAGCAAGTGTGATCCAAGCGCTGCACCAGCACCAGTGTACCATAACCACATCCACATTTGTGCATAAATTGCAAACAACCTTGAAGCAATTTTCATTATTCCTACTTTTCAGGTTAGGTTTTCAACTCATTTATGTATTCTCTCCCACTTTAATTCCCCTTTTTGGATTTTGCAGATCGGTATGCTAATCTTACTTCTGAGAGAGAGAGAGAGAGAGAGAGAGAGAATATGCTTTAGTCACGGTTCTCCTGTTCCTGATGGTCTACGATAAGTCATGGAGGTTCACGTCTCCGCCCTTCTTTTTTTTTTTTCCTTTTTTCTTTAGTGTGAGTGTTTATTATCTCATACGTTAGAATCCTTTGCAGAAGGGGGGGGGGAAGCTTTATTGCAATTAGTGAGAGAGAGAGAGAGAGAGAGAGAGAGAGAGAGAGAGAGAGAGATTGGCCGGTGTGGGAGAATGTGTTAGGGGACGGTCGGGGAGGCCATGCCAATACGCCAAGCTCACTGACCTTCCCATGGGGCACCGACCACCGGATTCTTTCTTCTTCTCCTCTTCCTCTTCTTCCTTCTCCTTCTTCTTCTTCTTCTTCTTCTTCTTCTTCTTCTTCTTCTCCTCCCAGCTGGGCCACAAAATACTCACCTGCCCCAACAGCATACCCCTTCCACATTTTTTTGTGCCCATGCCCATCTGTTCCTTCTTTTGGCCCTAAAGAACCCCGCGAGAGTCTTTTCAGTGGCATGACTTCGGAAATGACGAGAGCGAAAGTGAGGTTTTCAGGTCCTCTGCGAGTTTTCTTCTCCTTTCTCCTCGTTTCGTTTGTTTTTATTCCGTTGTCTGAAGATGTCAGACGAAGGTCGTTGGTTCAGAGGAGCGCCTTTTTTTTTTTTTTTTTTTTTTTTTTTTTTTCTCTCCTCTCTCTGAAGGCACTGGAGAAGTTTTTTTTTATTTGATTTTAAAAGATGTTTGTCATCGTTCTCTGTTTTTGTTATTATTCAAGGTAAAACCTCTTTACACCATGCAAGGCAGTCTAGTTAATTGACTGGCGTCGCAGTGACCATGGTCATCGACGTCTCGAGTAAACAGTGTTTTAATATACCAAGAAAATATAGTAAATCAACTCGAAATTGAGTTATTTGTAACGCTCGTTGTGCTTTTTATTTTATTTTTTTTCTTATTTGATCGCTGGGACGTTTTTGCTAAGTATACATTACACATGAATTTTGTCTTATGAAATTTTTCTTCTCTACTCTGTAATGAGTGTTTGATATTAAGTGAGCACAACTCTTTCTGTCTGTCTGTCCGTCTCTGTCTAACACTACTGACGGCTTTCAACCCAGGAATGGGCATTCGATCCCAAGGCCTGGGGATAAAGTTGAAGCAACGACATGAGCAAGTTTCCCTTAAAATTCTGCATGCTTACGTTGCCATGAGTAGCAAATTATATACTGTATCTGGTTTCGGGTCTGAGTTGAGCTGGACAGAGAGAGAGAGAGAGAGAGAGAGGGGAGAGAGAGAGTAATAACAGGCGCAAGTGATCAATACCCCCTCATAATGTATGCCGTCATATGGCCAAAAACGGGAGGGGCTCGATGAGGTAATCCTCACCTCACCAGGATGAAACCATTCATAAGACATTCTCTCTCTCTCTCTCTCTCTCTCTCTCTCTCTCTCTCTCTCTCTCTCTCTCTCTCTCTCTCTCTCAATGTAGAGGGTAGTTAAGCACAAGAAGTACTTAATTACAGCTCTGACGTCATTCTCGCTGCTTCCTTTAGTAATTTGCCGGATTTACACTGCTGTTAATTTCCTCTCGCTTTAAGAAAGTACAAGACCTGCTCTCTCTCTCTCTCTCTCTCTCTCTCTCTCTCTCTCTCTCTCTCTCTCTCTCTCTCTCTCTCTCTCTCTCTAGATGTGCTTCCGGTCAGTGCAGCAACGATCCTAACAGGGGTTGCACTTCAATATCTGTTTGCCCTACCGTATTCAATTCCAAAGGCAGATGACATCATCACTTTCAATAGCCAGTTCAAATAATAACCAAAAATCCACTCGGTTTGGTGTGGGGAGGGAGAGAGAGGTTAATCCCATGCCGTGGAACTAAAGAGCCTCACTCTCTCTCTCTCTCTCTCTCTCTCTCTCTCTCTCTCTCTCTCTCTCTCTCTCTCTCTCTCTCTCTCTCTCTCTCTCATCGGATATTTATGAATGCATACACTTCTTATATCATAATAATAGTAACAAGGTTTGTTAGACAGGTAGATAGATCGAGAAAGACACACACACAAACACACACACACACACTTATGAAAGAACAGATTGAATAAATGCCCTCAATCAGTGCCAGCGAAAGTGTGTAAATTTCGCCTATCTTTCAATAACAGTTAATTACAGTCGGAAAGATTCCTGAGGCCAACTTCCGAATAACAAGGATTGTGTTACCTGGAGCGGTTTTAAGTTCGCCCATTGTTTTGTCTCGCTACATTCAGGAGAGCGGAAGACGTGAATGCCTTGTAGAGTCAGTGAGGTTATTGTATTTATTTGTAATTCTATTATTAGTTTTTTATAATGATTACAATAATTTTATTGGTGTTGTTATTATTATTATTTGAGGCTTCAAATGGTAATAATAATAATAATAATAATAATAATAATAATAATAATAATAATAATAATAATAATAATAATAATAATAATAAGCTGTGATTTGACGCTTTGAAATTAGAACTCAGAACTGCCCTTTGCTCAAAAAATAGGAAAGTATCTCAGCATATAAATAGCTCATTTAACAGACATGAATTTTTCGACTTCTTAAGAAATCTTTGACAGGTGGATTTTTTTTTCTTTATTTCCCCATCACGTCGGCGAGTAAAATAACCAAGACCTCTATAAGAAATTCTCCGGCTAAGAGAGAGAGAGAGAGAGAGAGAGAGAGAGAGAGAGAGAGAGAGAGAGAGAGAGAGACAAAAAACAGATAATGAAAAAGAGTATGCAAATGATAGTGAAAGGGGTTTGGCAGTGGAGCGAGAAGACGATAGCATTCATTGGGTAGAAAGCCCACCCCCTTCTCTTAGGGGGAGGCGGTGGGGGTTCCCAAGTGTGTGGGGGGAAGTTCCATGTAGGGGCCAAAAGTAGGGGTCAGGGAGAAATGAGAAATGGGGCTCTAGGGGTGTTTTAATGGCTTGTAACGTGTACCTTCGCTGCTGCCAGGTATCAGACGGAGTGGATTATTCGGGTGTGGATGTCGAGGAATTTTTATGTGTTGTTCTCCGGATCATTGAGTTTCTGGAGAAGATACTTTATCTCTCTCTCTCTCTCTCTCTCTCTCTCTCTCTCTCTCTCTCTCTCTCGCGTGATGTTACATATATGCATATAATTCTTATTGTAATAACCCCTCATACTCTGCCGAAGGGGTCTAAACATTGGAAAAGTAATCTCTCTCTCTCTCTCTCTCTCTCTCTCTCTCTCTCTCTCTCTCTCTCTCTCTCTCTCTCTCTCTCTTTGTCAAGCAAATAGAATTTCAGTTCTTCCGACAACAGTGACTCTGGTGTAAGAAAATTCATAGGAAAGATGGAAATCATAGACCATTATTCGTGACTAATATGGCCGTCAGTATTAGATGATAACCGTCAGTTAAATCTGTGCTGTTCATCTCCTAATGATTCGCGTTATCTTATAAATAGACCTGCTATTATTATTATTATTATTATTATTATTATTATTATTATTATTATTATTATTATTATTATTATTATTATTACTAGTACTATATACTGCTGCTGCTAATAAATTCAGTCTCGTGAAAAACAGTTTGTATGATGAAAATCCACAATTATATAGTAAACTGTATTGCTTATACATAGTAATAAAGTTTACGATGTAATTGTCGATTTTTATTATACAAAAACATTATTATTATTATTATTATTATTATTATTATTATTATTATTATTATTACTGTTGTTGTTGTTATTGTTGTTGTTGCTGCTGCTGCTGCTGTTGTTAGAGCATTCTCGCCGAAGATGGCCAGGTAAAAGTGAACGTAAGCCAAAGAGTAGTAAGGTCACCCTGACCTTGTTACTCTTTGGAACCCTTGGTGGGCTTAACTATCCTAGGGCAACGTGATTTAATTCCAACCCCAACACCAACCCCCCCCCCCCAGCCCACTAGTGCCCTCTGTCGTTCTCGTACTCGACACATCTCATCTTTCAAAAGTGCGTGTTCAACTTCATTGGTGATGCTTACATTTGAGAAGATTCTCTCTCTCTCTCTCTCGCTCTCTCTCTCTCTCTCTCTCTCTCTCTCTCTCTCCTAAGTGCGTGTTCAGGTTATATATAGATATATACACCCACATGCATACACATGTATTTTACACACACACACACACACACACACACACACATATATATATATATATATATATATATATATATATATATATATATGTGTGTGTGTGTGTGTGTATGTAAATAAATATTGACCTCATTTATCTATATCAATCTTTTCTGGAGTGTGGAACTTGCTTTCCTCCTCTTTGTTCCCTCTTTCTAAAAGAGTTGGTTTTTCCGCCAATTTAAATAATATGAGCAACTATGCCCGTCTCGGTGTCTCTCTCTTGCATAAAACACGTGATACTACGGAACGTGAAGTCTGACTCTGCACAAGTCGGGTGGGCCGTACCATGAGTGCCATAACCAGAGCCTGGCACCACTTATTCAGATAAGTGTCTTGGCACTCCCGAAAATGCCACGTAATGATTCTGTAACGTGGCACTTGTAGGTAAGAGTAGGGCCATTGTGCCCGTTTGTTCTACCCAAAGATGGCGATGCTTGCAAGCACATTATTATTATTATTATTATTATTATTATTATTATTATTATTATTATTATTATTATATTTCTCAAGTTACGTCAGATTCTGCCTGTATGTTCCACGCATAGATGGCGATGCTTACAACAAGCATATTATTATTATTATTATTATTATTATTATTATTATTATTATTATTATTATTATTATTATTATTATTATTATTTCTTTAGTTGCGTTTTAGCGCTAAAAGGGGGAAAATCAGTTGATATGCTGGTACCTGCGCGGTGTTCATTACTGTTTAGATCGTTTATGCTAATGTTGGTTAAGGGATCTTATTAACATTGTCTCAGATTTTTATATATATATATATATATATATATATATATATATATATATATATATATATATATATATATATATATATACAGAGAGAGAGAGAGAGAGAGAGAGAGAGACTATGATCTATATCCTCGGGGAAATTTCTTTTTTGAAATATTTTATATTAACACGTGAAATTTATAAATTTGTCTCACTCAAGTGGACGTATATACATCATACATCAATACTGTATGATTAAATGTAACAATTAGTATTTCCTTACATTTAAAAGCAGTCTAAGAATTTTGTAAGCTTCTTACTTATACCGTTGAATACCTTATAGCACTTACTGAACCCCACTAAAGCCAACTAAAATTTAATTAAATTACCCATCTGCCAAATCATGTGATGACCTTAATAACCAGCTGTCAAGCAAGTGCATAATAGAAACGAACCAGCTGGCGATTACCTAGAGACAGAAAAAAAAGCACGTGTCTGATTCACGTGCGCTCGAGGGACTCGTGCAGCCGCCAAGTAGACAGAGATTTGAGCTTTAAGTTAATACGCAAACGGGCCCTCGAGAGTTACGTTGTTGCGTGCGCGCAAGAAGACGGAGGGAGTGTTTCTCAATAGCATAATGAGAGTGAGAGAGAGAGAGAGAGTGCAATGTACAGAACCGCTCCTTTGATCGTGAGAGTGATTGAAATTGTGAGAGACACAGTGCGGATAAGATGAACGATGTCGCTACTTTTGTGTGTGAGAAGGAGAGAGAGAGAGAGGGGGGGGGATTTTGGACAATATCATTGCTGTTTTCTGATTGAAATTGTGAGACACAATGTAGATAAGATGAACGATGTCGCTACTTTTGTGTGTGAGAAGGAGAGAGAGAGAGAGGGAGGGGGGGGGATTTTGGACAATATCATTGCTGTTTTCTGATTGAAATTGTGAGACACAATGTAGATAAGATGAACGATGTCGCTACTTTTGTGTGTGTGTGTGTGTGTGAGAGAGAGAGAGAGAGACAGAGACAGGGACAGAGAGAGATTTTGGACAACATTACTGTTTTCTGATTGAAATTGTGGGAGACACGTAGATCAGATGAGCCATGTCGCTTCTTTTGAGAGAGAGAGAGAGAGAGAGAGAGAGAGAGAGAGAGAGAGAGAGAGAGAGAGAGAGAGAGCTTTTGGACAATATCATCCTTGTTTTTCTACAAACAAAGAATTCTTGGCCAAAATCATCCCTTTGCCAAGATTGTGTTGAAATACAGAAATACGTTATTCCTTTTCAGAGAGAGAGAGAGAGAGAATTCATCCAAATTTAAGAGAGGCAGCTATTCCACTCGACCCCGATTTTTATTCAACTGACGAGGATGATTCTAATTGGATAATTTCGACCGAAGTGATAATTTGCGAGGATACGGAATGATCGTCGTACTTTACGAAATGATAATTTAACTTTACAAAATGATCATTGTACTTTACAAAATGAGCATTTTACTTTACAAAATGATCATTGTACTTTACGAAATGGTTATTTTACTTTGGCGAAAAGATCATCATACTTTACGAAATGATAATTTTACTTTACCGATTCATCATTGTACTTTACAAAATAATCATTGTACTTTATGAAATGATCGTTTTACTTTACGAAATTATCATTGTACTTTATAAAATTATCATTTTACTTCGCAAAATGATCATTGTGCTTTACGAAATGATAATTTTACTTTACGAAATGGTCATTGTACTTTACGAAGTGATCTTTGTACTTTGGCGAAAGTTGCCGGCTTTAATACGGATATGTGAAATAAATCCTTAAATGAAGTCGTTATTCTTACTTAAATACCCATGCTGTAAAAAGTGATGGTACTGAGGGAGAGTCGAGACGACAAGTCCCGACCCTAGGGACGTTGCGTACCATCCGAAGCCCGGACAAAGTTTTATATATGAATAGCAAGTGTCAGGTGAACGCTGCTTGGAGTATAAGCTAAGAGTCAAAATCCCCTCCTCTCTCTCTCTCTCTCTCTCTCTCTCTCTCTCTCTCTCTCTCTCTCTCTCTCTCTGTTCCCATATTGAGAGTCCTTTTGACTTTTATCCTGCCCCCAAAGCTGATACTGTCTAAAGTCTCCTCCGTGATTGACGTCTGTGGCCGTCTGGGAGTGCAAGGTATTGGGATCAGGAGACAGTGTATGTTTGCCGTCATATTCTCTCTCTCTCTCTCTCTCTCTCTCTCTCTCTCTCTCTCTCTCTCACGTCCTATGAAGGGGTTCTAAGAAGGAGAAGTTGTTTATTTTCTGGGAAGGAAAAAGAGTATTTTTGCTTGAAGAATTATGGGGATGTGATTCACTAGATTATAATTATATATATATATATATATATATATATATATATATATATATATATATATATATATATATATATATATATATATATATATATATATATATATATATATATATATATATGTTTGTGTGTGTGTTTTTAGTGCATACCTGTTTGACTCTATTTTATTGTTATAAGCGTGTTTAAAACTACAATCAAGTGAACTGCCGTAATTCGCAACGGTCATACTTAACAACCTGCATTTGGCCACCCTTCAAAACAAAAAAAAAAATAAATAAATAAATAAAACTAATACTTTTCAGTTGCCTTACCATAGTGAGTTCATTAGAGTAGGGCGTAACGCGGGGGTCGGTACAGGAGGGTACCCGGGGATGCTTAAAGAAAATCCTATAGAATCCCTCAAAGGACTCTGCCTTTTAGTGAGTGAAGGCAGAAAATGGAACGTGTTGCGTAAATGTGTTTTATTACTTAAGATCTGCTTGTATGTTTTATGGTAATAAAACGTAAAGTAGATTTGTGTGTTTTATTTTATTTGTTCTCTTCTCTACGAAAGAATGCTCTCTCGTTTTGTTTTATCATTACATTAAGTTTTATTTACTTACCTGATTCTTAACGTGTGTGCATGTAACTTGTATGGGGACAGTGTTAATGAGTGTCATTTTTCGTGTAATTGTGATAATATAAACACTAATTATATATATATATATATATATATATATATATATATATATATATATATATATATATATATATAATATATATTCATATGTATGTATATATATATACATATATTATTTTATACACGTAAAATGGAAGACACTTCCAGGATGGAAAAGAAAACAATTATTGAAAGAGTATCATTTTATTGAAGCTCCCCTGACAGGCTGTTGCTTTCATGGTATTTACTTTGTGCTTTGTGTGACCTACATTGCTTTGCCTGTTGTTCATGTATATGTATATGTATATGTATATATATATATATATATATATATATATAGATAGATAGATAGATAGATAGATAGATAGATAGATAGATAACGATCATATCTTAGTAATTAAAATAGATACCTCTCCGGAATCTTTACCTTAGATTTCCTGCTTCTGTTACTGGTTGTGTGTATATATATATATGTAGATATGTGTATCTATATATATATATATATATATATATATATATATATATATATGTATGTATATATATGTGTGTGTAGTGACATACGTATGTATATTATATATACATATATACACACACACAAATTATAAACCACAAATATCTTTTACTATTGGGTTTACAATATCTTGTGAATAATTTACACCCACAGGGAACTGTAAATAAATAAATAAATTCTTTTGGCCCGGCTAGGATTCGAACCTGGCCCCTCCGTTTAGAAACAGCGGTAAACAATCGAATTCTACCACCGGACAGAATCACTTATCAATTATAATTCCTTTTGGATGTAAGTTTTCCCCACGGTATGGTGAAATCGATATTAAACGATATTTGTGCCTTAAATTTTTTTTAATATAAGTCCTGCTGTTATCACTGACAAAAATTCACATACACACAATATATTTTTATATATATACGCACATTATATACATACATATACATGTATGTGTATATATATAAGTGAATCACGAAACTATGGAATGTGATAAATATATAAATAAAGGCAAATGCCACGAAGGAAAGTGAAACAACTGAGTGGTGTTAGGCCTTTCGACACAACGGTCCTTGGCTAGCAGACTGTTGTGTCGAAAGGCCTAGCACCACTCCGTTGTTTCACTTTCCTGCATGTGGCATTTATATATATATATATATATATATATATATATATATATATATATATATATATATATATATATATATATATATATATATATATATAGTGTCTGTGTGTGTGTGCATTCTTTCACGAACATTTTTCAAGAATTGTCTAGATGACCGTATTTTTTATTTTTGCCTTTTATGCGTCAGTGTCTTTATATTTGCAATCCGGTCATCGTATTTGTTTGGCAACCTTCCCCGTGCAAAATGTGGTAATACGTTTTTTTGTTTTTTTGTTTTTTGTCAAATACCCTTTCCTTAAAATGATTTCTCTTTTCCATTTTGTCCATTAGCAAACCTTTGCACGCGCTTGAAATGGCTGTGTTTTTATGTGCTTGGAATCGACGTGTGAGTGCTTTTCCGTGGCACTGAACCCCCTCCCCCCTCCCCTCTCCCTTTCCAATCTTAGACCCTTCTGATTTTTTCGTCCTTACAACTTTTCCTGTATTTTCGCACTCCCCATATTCACTCGAAATATTACTCCCTGGCGCTCCTTCACTCCTTGGCCACTTCTTCAGTTCTCATACTCTTTTAACAAGTAACACTCCCTATTCTACACTCACTTTCATTCCACTGGCACTGTCACTCCACAAATATTCCCCACTTCGCTATTACTGATTCCATTTTTACTCTTCAAACATCCCACTCCACCAGCCCTCCGTGACAGTGATTTTTTACAACGACAAAGCCATCTCCAACTCCATAGTCACTCCACAAGTCTCACGGACGCTCTCCCACTCCATTACTACCTCAAGTGTTCTTCCACTCCACAAGAACACTCTACCCATCGAGTTCCTACTCCAAAAAATCCCACAACAGACTTAGTCCCTATCAGTGTCCATTTTCCGGGCATTCAGAACACATGGAAATACCTAGAATCACTTTTTGTCACCAAAAGTCTTGGCTCTCCGGCCATTGGAGATGAAATCAAAAAGCTCTTGAATGGAGCTTGGTAAACAAAAATGAAAGTTGGATAAACGGAAGTGAAAGATTTATAGAAAGATATTAAAGCTTGACTCTAAGGGAATAAATGGTGCTTGAAACAAGATCGATATAAGAAAATAGGTATAAGTTGGCAGGAAGTTAATACAAGAGCTTGAGAGGGAGGGGAAAAAAATTAAGTTTGACAGGAAGTAAACAAAGCTTCATAAACAAGGAGCTCTAGAACAAAGCTTCATAACCAAGGAGCTCTAGACAGTCTTGTAAACTATAAACTCATCCATTGCTTTCAGGAAATGTAGTATATAAATTAAATATTAGATTGTTTAAAGAAGAATTGTAGCCTCTGTACACTTCCCCCCCAAAAAAAAAAATCCTGCATCCTAACCCCTCCCCCACCCCATGGAACCTCACTAATCCTCAAGGCAAAGATTCGTTTGATCCCTGAAAATCCGGTCTTGAAACCATTTGAAAATTTAAGTAAAGCAAAATCTTTCTCTATTCGCCAAGAAAGTGGTTTCCCCAAAGAGGATTTTGTTCTGCAGAAATTTAACTTGAAACAGCAAAACTGTCAGAATCTCTCTCTCTCTCTCTCTCTCTCTCTCTCTCTCTCTCTCTCTCACACACACACACACACACACACACACACACACACACACACACACACACACACACACACACACACACAACAGTCATCAGGTCTGAACTTAAAAAGAAAGTCAGCAAATGAAAAACAGAAGTAAAGAGCTCTTATCCTATCTGTCATACCTTCTTCAGAACAAAAAGGGAACATTTATTAAACAATACTGAGCTCTAAAAACCCCCATCCTTCAAACGTCAGATTTCTCTCCCACCTTTTACAAAAATGAAAAAGAGAAGTTCCTCTATAGCATGAAAGCCATCGAACTTCAAACGGCTTATCAGACTGAAGTTTACCAGAGGATGTAGGTCACACGCCAGATCTAAGACTTTAGAATTGTGGGATATTTTCACTAATAATAGTTAGCACCCCTTCCTTAGCGGATAAATCGCTGACTCATTGGAGCGGTCCGTATGGTTCGTTTCCCGAAAATAACTACCGCCGATCACTTTTTTTTTTTTTTTTTTTTTTTTTTTTTAGAGTGGGATGACTCAGGCTGGCATACCGTATGTAGTCTTTTGGATGTGAGTGTCGGAGACAAGTTGTCGGGGATATTATTATTATTGTTATTATTATTATTATTATTATTATTATTATTATTATTATTATTATTATTATTATTGCAAAAGTTAAAACTAGCGTTGTTGCTTATGTTTTTACACTGTTTTCATGCCTGTGTTACCATCCATTTTATAGAATAATCTGAAATATTTCAGTAAAACATTTTTCTTATGCATTTTCAAAAGTAGCAAATCTGGATATCTGAAAAAAGCAGCGGACAGTGCTTAGAAGCATATGTGATTCGTGATGACTTACAAGGTGCATAGTGGTAATTATTGTCCAAGGCCTCGTCCTTAGCCTAAATTGATTAACAAATTAGTCATTGCCTCATACTAATAAATATAGTCATATATATGACGTCTTATCTCGAAATAACAAAAATGTCCTTATTCATAATAAAATATCATACAGCCTCAGTTCACTTCTTGTTTGTCAACAAGACTTTAATTTCGCAGATAAAGTATCATTCGGCAACTTTAAATCCCTTTTCTATGCCGTTCGTAAATTTTGACAAGCAGTGTGAAAGCGTTGTGTGTGTTGCTTCATTTAAAATATTTACGTCATTCCTTTTCAAACTAAACGCAACGTTGGTCCTGTAATGAGCGTCTATATTAGACGTTTCGGAAAACAGGCCCCCAGGTCTATAGACTGTAACCTTTGAACCAAGGTACAAAAAATAATTTTTTTTTTATTGTAATCACCCTTGTAGAAGATAATTAAGTCTGTTTTTTAAGCCTTGCTTCATTATTTAAGGTAGAAAATATGGAAATTTATGTCTTCATTAACAGTGGCTGAAGTATTTGTATCTTTTTTTTTCATGTAATGACTGAGAGTAATTCGTTTGTTCATTAAGCATGAGAGGAAAATGTTTATTTTTGCTGGGGTCGAGACTCACTTATTTCTGCTTTTGTTGAAAGTTCGAAAACTGTGACTTCTGTAAATGACGGACATAACTCTCTCTCTCTCTCTCTCTCTCTCTCTCTCTCTCTCTCTCTCTCTCTCTCTCTCTCTCTCTCTCTCTCTCTCCATAGATAGAAATGCAGCTTTTTGTACGCAGCGTTTATGGTTTTCATTCCTTGTGTTCATAATTTATTTGATGTTACCGTGTTCCTCCAGCATGTTTATTGACAAATTATTTTACATCCATTTTTTTACAGCATTTTTGTTCAGTGTTTGGTTAACGTTACAATTTTACTCAGTTTCTTGAAATGATTCTCAGGGACCGTGAGATTGTGTCAGTTCCTTTTCCCTTGATGATTGTATCAAGATTTTTGTGTAAAATGGAATTTGGAGACAACTCTTGAGATTCTATTGTGAAATAGAATTACATTTTATTGGTGACAAGTTAGCACCGATGGAAATGAATATAAATCTTTTTGTAATATGAGTGCTTGTACTCCATTTATGCTTAAATTGTATATATTTTTCCACAGAGATCGGCTTGAGAGTCTTTGATGTTATTGCAGTGAAAGTATGTTGTGAAATTACTATTAAAGTTGATATGTCATAATGATTGGAAAGTTATCGTATTAAACGACTTGTTTTAGATATTGATATTGTTTTGCAGAGAGGATTTTATAAATAGAAAATTGATATTATATTACAAATTGGGTACGGTATATATAATAGTGGTTACTTTGATACATTGAGTATATTACAATACGAGGATTCATTTCGACGTTAAACGTTTTATAAAATTTTATTTGTTACCTGTGACACAATTTAGGAGTTTTCTTAATTAAAAATAAATAATTTATTAAATATTGCTGGCTATATGTTACTTCGATTTTGATGTTTCTATTAACTGCTTTTTAGCCGAAGAGAACCGAGTCGGGCAAACTCCTAAATGTGCCTCTGCTTGATAATAGATGAGATTCCTTCAGTTTCATGTTGTGTCTTTTATATTCTTTTATTAATATTTTATATAGTATCTTATATGTTCTTTTGTTACTATTTTATGTTGCATCCTATTTATTCTTTTATTATTTGAAAAAAATTGAGATGAAATACTTGTGCTTTTTCGTGTGAAAAGAAGGAATGCCTAAAATCATTGAAGGAAGTGAGGAAAGTATTCTTAAGGAAAAAGGAAAAAAGAAAGCAGTGGCGAAAATCAATGACTGCAGAAGTGAGGAAAGTCTCCTCAAGAAGGAGAAAGGGAAAGCTTCCAAAATACAGAGTAATTTGAAGAAGAAGAAATTATAGGCAAGAATTAATGACGCTTCGTACAAGTCAGCGTAAAATCTCTCTCTCTCTCTCTCTCTCTCTCTCTCTCTCTCTCTCTCTCTCTCTCTCTCTCTCTCTCTCTCTTAAAGGAGGTGAATGGTAAATGAAGTCTTGTTTACGGATTTGCACTTGGCATTATACATTTTTCCAGTGTGTTTAATTTTGTAGAGCAAAATCTGCTCTAATTTTGTAATTCCTCCATCTTCACAGTCATGGCTCTTGTTTGCATCGCCATTATCATCGCTCCAGTGTGCGTCATCACTATCATCATCATCACCATCAATGGCTGTTGCCGTGTCAAGGGATCGTGACCTCGTGGCCTGAGAACCGTTGTTTTCGTTCGCTGGGTAGTTAAGCTGCTACTTGTTCAGATACCTCCTCTCTCTCTCTCTCTCTCTCTCTCTCTCTCTCTCTCTCTCTCTCTCTCTCTCTCTCTCTCTGCTTTTTTCCTTCCTCTGTCTTCATATTTAACTTTTTTTTTTTCAATCACCCCATCAATCTCCCTTCTTCCTCTTTTAAATCTTCCACGCTGTCATCTCTCCCTTTATGTCTGCCTCTTCCTCCTCTCTCTCACCCTTCTTCTTCGTTCTCTTTATCATCCGTCCCCTTCCTATCTCTTTTCCCTCAGTCAGATACTCCTCTCTCCTCCTTTCCTCCTTTTCCTTAACCCCCACTCCCTTCACTCACTCCCCCACCCCTTCAGTATTTCAGTTGATATTTCGCTCTCCTTACCTGCTAAACTTTTGCAGACATATTCGTCTTGTATAGATGCGAAAGGGAGAGTTGCTAGATCAGCTCGGCTCTAGAATTGATCTACAAAATCAGTTACGCTCCAGAGAATATTGCTGTGGAGCTAATGTTGCAGACTGTATTTCTCTATTTTTCTTCCGACTTCGGCCAGAAAAATGCTTTAGGTTGCTGGTCCCATGACGGTTGTTCCTGAAAAACAAAATAAAAGACGAAGTGTCATTCTCTAGAAATGCCTTTCTAGAGGTTTTGACTGTGCGCGCTGCTCTAGATAAGACTTCATAGAAAGAGACCGGCAGCTCTCAGTAACATTTTCTCAGAATAATTGAGGAAATAATGGAATGATAAAAAGCAACTATAAATGAACGATTACGCTAATGTCATTTTCGTAATTTTAGTCCATTTTCCCACCTGACAGTGGCACTCTGCGTCAGTAGGTAATCTGGGAGGAGAAAGACATTTGACCTAAAACGAAATTGATGAATTCCTCTCACATTTCTCTTTTCTTCATAGGAGAAAATATATTTGCAATATCTTTTTGGGTGTGAATTTAACATTTCGTCTCTTTTTTTTCATATGCTGTTTGTTCTCCATTTTCTCTTTTTCATTCGATGTATAGTTTTTTATACTGATTTCTTCCTCAGGATTTTTTCATAAAATGTAATTCTTTTCTTTTAGGGAAAACTGAATGAATTATTTGCATTTGATTTTGAGCTGTTTAAAAATTATCAAAATATTCTTTTTATTTTTTCCTACAGATTATCGAGCATTTCTATCGCCTCTGCAAATGGATGTTAATGAGGACGACTCTCTCTCTCTCTCTCTCTCTCTCTCTCTCTCTCTCTCTCTCTCTCTCTCTCTCTCTCTCTCTCTCTCACGAAGATATAGCAACATTTTACCGGTCGTAGGTCACCACCCGGAGATGTCATTATTTCAGCTATCTATGCGTGAATATAGCAGTAACTTCTGCAACGTTGTTTTCTGAAGCCACCCGCCTTAAGGAGAACGTTTTTCTTCTGGGGAAGAGAAATCAACTTATAAAGCTGAAGTCTCTCCAACAAATGTTTTTGTCATTATTTTTCAATGAACTTTAACTTAGTTGTCTTACTAGGTTATCATCGCTGTTGTTGTTATGCTAATAGTGATTAGTGTTTTATATTATTATTATTATTATTATTATTATTATTATTATTATTATTATTATTATTATTATTATTATTATTATCGCACTTTCACTTCGCTTCCCTTCGCAAGCATTTCCTCTCATTACCTTGGTCTGAGACGTATGATTAAGCACGACAAGATGTCGGAGGTTAGCCACATACACTTTCTCTCTCTCTCTCTCTCTCTCTCTCTCTCTCTCTCTCTCTCTCTCTCTCTCTCTCTCTCTCTCTCTCTCTGTTAATGTGTGTGTGTTCGTATACAATTACATGGTTTCCCTGTGTTTTGCCAGATCATTAGTCAGAATGGCTTATTATTTTAGATGTAGATTCTTACACTGAACATGTATTGCATATTTAAATTATATTTATATATATATATATATATATATATATATATATATATATATATATATATATATATATATATATACATATATATATATATATGTATATATATGAATGAAAGGAAAAAATATTAAGCAGTTTGAAAAGTATATATATGTGGAAGTAGAGTGTTTGAACGGTTAAGAAATGTGGGAATATGCAGAAAAAAATGCTAAAAACACTAGCCCAGGTTATAAGGTAACCCAGATTGTTTAGAGATGGTTTCGTCATATGGAGAGAATTCAGGACAGTAGATGGGTACGAACAGTCTTGAAGCCTAATTCTTTAGTGGGGAGGCCCCAGAAAATGCAAGTGTTGGATGAATAATATAGAGGGGTATTGATATCCATATTATTATTATTATTATTATTATTATTATTATTATTATTATTATTATTATTATTATTATTATTATTATTATTCTGTAGGTGACACATATTCATATGGAACAAGCCCACAGGGGACACTGACTTGAAATTCAAGCTTCCAAAGAATATTATGGTGTTCATGAGGAAGAAGTAAGAGAATAATAGATAAAAATGTATTGACATGCAAGTAGAATAGTATTAGGGTAGGAATGCACGAGAGTGCGTGCATGGGGCTCGACGTACTGCTGATACGCCCTCTTTGGCGATGTATGAATTGCTTAATACTCTTGAAGTTTTCCCCGCAAGGGGTTCGTTTTTGTGAGCTAAATATGAACCTTGTGTTCTTGAATCAGATACTTTAGGACTACAGAATGTGAAATATGTAAAAAAAAAAAAAAAAAAAAGTCTAATTATCTCATAGGTACGCATGCCAGCGACATTGATTTTTTTTTTTTGTTTTTGTCCTTTTCCGACCATCACGTGGCACTGTGGCACTCATTAGCAAGAGTGGCTGTTGGCATTAGAATAAGAGAGAGAGAGATTATAATAAATATTTCTCAATTATTGTAAGGCCAAAAAAGATTCTGATGAAATAAGAAATATAAATAGTCAGAAAAATACTATAATGAAATTTATAGAGGATCCAATACCAATTATTAGAGGATCCAGTACCAATTATATTATAACCTACTGTTAAATATATATTTGTTTATTTTTTAATTAATTAATTTAACATAAATAATAACATAAGACTGACAAACCGAGGAAGCACCGTTGTGATGGAGTAGATAGACATAGAAGAGGGACGAAAATGGAAGGGGGAGAAATTTATGAATGAGTTTCAAGGAGGGAGGAGGAAGTGAGAGACGGAGAGAGAGAAAGAGAAAGAGAGAAAGTGTTTCACGTCTCCTGTGTCACATGCCAATAATGGGCGGCTGGTATGTTGACATGCTCATTAAAATGGCTCCTAGAGGGGTAAGGGGGGAAGGGGAAGGGGGCTGTATGGAGGAGGGTAAATTGGCGACGACCCCTTACATCAAAAATAACTGAAATTCTGATTCTCTCTTTTTTTTTTTTTTTTTTTTTTTTTTTTTTTTTTTTTGAAGAAGAAGAAGAAGAAGAAGAAATGACGAAATAAATTTTCGTAATTCAAAGGAGACAGACAGGCCCAGATTCTAACGGGAATACATTTTACTTGTAAGAAATGAGGATTGTCAGATTTGTCTCAAATGATAGAGAAAGAATTTACAGGAAAAAACTTTTCTGTAAACGGTTTTTGTTGAAGTGTTATTGATGGCAAAAGACATCTTGTAGAGAAGCTTCTAAGACAAATCAAGTGGTATTCAACTTGAGTCAGAATAAATTAAAATTATATGTATACACATATACACACATACATACACACACGCACATATATATATATATATATATACTGTACATATATATGTGTGTGTATTTATGTATATAAACTGAACAGAAAATGTAATTGACGCAAGCAAAAGCAATTAAAGAGCTACCTAACATGCTAGATTTCTAACCATGGTCTAGTACCGTGTTTAAACTATAGAATTAAAGGTATCTCGTCCTTAGACAATGTTCTATAACGATTCATATCTCCAACAAAACGGACATTCAGATTTTCCAGGCGAGAGACTTACGAGACTTTCGCCCTTGGAGACTGTATATATAATAACCATAATTGGGAAACATATGTAAATATCGTAGCAGAACTTGGGACTCTCGTCTTTAGAGTCAAAGGCTTTAATAACTGAACACCTTACCAAACTTTACAAATATTCAGGACGATCGTTTCATCACAGAATTCGGAATGGCGGTGACTGCTAGGTACCGGAATGAGGGTAGTCCCCCTCCCTCCCCCCCCCGCGCGCCATCCTCCTCCCCTCAGGCTGCATTTGGCGTCGATGTAATCATTATAATTGAAGTCTTACGCTTCTCCTGTATCTGGGAGGTTCGGCTGCTGAGGACAATGTTTATTTCAGTCTCGAAGGAAAAATCTTGGTTTTTGTTTTGTTCGCGGAATGGAAAGATGAATTTTTATTGTATTATTTTCAGTGAACGCGTTTTTGTCCTTGTATGCGGTTGCTTAACTCCACATATATAGAAGTACACACACACACACATGCACACAAACATATATATATATATATATATATATATATATATATATATATATATATATATATATATATACATTTTTATATATGTATATATATATATACATATACATATATATTATATATACATATATTTATATATTATATATATAATATATGTGTGTGTGTGTGTGTGGAGATAAAGGAACTGTGAGAGACAGGACTGGGTGAGTCCCAAATTGAACTGGAAAAACTGCATTGAAGCAGCTTCCCATCTGTGTGAGTGTAGTTTTCTGTGACCGCGGTGTTCTCGTACTCTGTAAATCGGCAGTCATCTCCCGCTGGCATTTGTTATTAGTAATATTTTCTCCTTGAATCGCTATGCAAATCTTACTTTTATGTCAGGTTACTCAATTTGTGATCTTTTGAAGCTGAATAATTATGATTTACAGCAGCATGGTAAACAGAAACAAAATAAATAGATAATAAAGAGATCAGAACGCAAAAATGTGTGTATTTTTCAGTACAGAAAGTATATTTTTTTAAAATAAAGTACGGTGGTAGGTGTACGAATTTTTCACACCATGCAAAACTGTGATAAATTGCCTTGCCATTTTTATTCAGTTTGATGCTTTTGATATATTTCTTTGATGTCTCTGTGTGAAATGAGTTTTCGTGTTAGGACACTGATTTCGGTGTCGTTACAAGACCGAATCGTTATGATTTGTCTGTTCACAAGACAGAATAACAGGAAAAGTTCAAAATCAGAACTGAAGTCAGCCTCGCAACTGGATCTAACCATGTGTAGTGAAATGTATAGAATTTGGCAGATACAAGTATGCATGAGCTGCACTAGAATTGTGTTATGCATCGTAGCAAAGTGCATGAACTCATCGTGTCTGGAACCTCTCGTGTGTATAGGGTCAAGATCCATCAAGGGGTGGAAGTTTCTTCACTTATTCCTGGCTTGGGTAAAAGGCATATAGTGGTTATTTTACTCTAAAAAGGGTAAGGAATTCGAGAAGTTACGACGTCTTTGTGGTTAATAGAACTACTTACAGTGTATACATGTGGTGAGAATGACCTCTTCTTCTTTTTCTCAGCCTAATCCCTAGTCGGTGTCGCTGTTTTTAATGAGCATTTTCCAGACATTTCTAATACCGTGAACAGCTCCTTTCATAATTATTTTTTTTTTTATGTAAGACGCTTAACAGACAGGTGACCCTCATGACTACAACCTTCCCTGTTTATCTGGGTTTATCTGGTGAAAGTGATCTACATATATATATATATATATATATATATATATATATATATATATATATATATATATATATATATATATATATATATATATATATATATATATATATATATATATATATATATATATATATATATATATATATATATATATATATATATATATATATATATATATATATATATATATATATCTTACCCTCATTGATTTAAGCCTCATACTTAGATTTAAGAATGATCTAATCCTTAACTGCAGTTGCCTTGCGTTGCTTTAAAGCTGGAAGTGCCGATGCTCGTTTGTTTAGCAAGTTCGCGCGCCTGCGCCTGAGAGGAGAACTATTCGAAGCCTCTACGAAATGTATCGGCAAACCCGATGCCCTCGTTTCCAGCGCGTACATGTTCTATTCACGTTGCCTGACACACGAGCTGACATAGATTTTGATTGGACTAAAGGGGAAACCTTCGTCAGGGACCCGGTGACGGCAGGTGCACGTTGGTCAGGTAAGAAGCAAAGAGACTAAGCACCTTTGACCTATACCGAGTGACGCAAATACACAATAAATTTTTCCCCTCGCGTGTTGTGAGGGGGTGTTTATTTTCAAGCAGTCACGTTGGTAATGCCTGGGCCCAGTCAGTGCCCCTTTTTTGTGATGTGCGTCGAGAGTTTTTTTTTTTTTTTTGTATTGAATGTGTATCACTTGAAATATCAATTTTTTGTTATTGAAAATTAGATGGTTTTGTTTTAGTTTCCGTACTGTCTTCTTAAGGTGACTGTTCAATAGTATTTGGGTAACGTTAAATGTTCTGTAGGTTATATACAACTCCATTTTGTATGGTTTAATTTCTTTATTTCTTGCTTTAATCAAGAAAACTGAAAAGACGAATTTTCATTGGTTGGCATCCAAAAATAATCCCCATTCCCACCCAATCTCAATCAGTTACATAATTCCTATATAATCCTTCAGCCTCAGCTACGAAAGGTACTTCACCAACTGTCCCTTAAAAAAAAAGATATTAGGAGCATCCTACCTGGGCGGGATATCATAATTAGATTCTATAAAGGTCATGGCGGAGATTGACGTCAGCAGTGACTTCACTAACTTTCGAAAATGATGGAAGTTTTTAATAACTCCATGACAGAGCTGGAAAGTCAAGAATGAACCGTCAGGGTATTGCATCACAGCTTCGAGTTATTGATGAATCCTCCTCAGTAAATGTAGAGGGTTTTGAAGGAGCTTCTGTGATATTGGAGGCTCTTGGCATTGATGTTATCGCATAAGAAATTTTATGACGCTAGATTAGAGGTCGTTGATGTCGCCGGATGACGCAATTTTAGAGGCTTTTGGTGCTTGTATATTATTTATAGCTGATAGTCATTTCTTAATAACAGAGTTTCCTAAACCTTATTTTATGTTTACATAGGTTGTTACTGGCGATTCCTTATCAGAAGTTTCTTAATGTTATAAGTCTTGAGATGATAATGAACGCTATCCCTTCTTACCAGAGGCTCATGAATGTCGTACTGTGAATGAGAGACTTATCAGTACCATTAAATGTATATGTGGGAAATTTGTGAAGTTTATGCCTTATTATCGAAGGCTTTCGAAGTCAAGCTTAATATTAGAGGCTCTTGAAGGTCTGTACCATGCTTGTGGAGGCTTTACGCATCAACTCTGTGCTTTGATAAACTCATTAAAAGCTGTATCACAGCAGTGGAAGCCCTTGAAAACTAGAGGCCCCAGAAGGCGAACCCACTTCAGCGTATAGGATACTGAAGGACCTGGTACTCAGAGACTACTGCAGCGAATGTTGCGGAAATTAGTGGAACTAAGCTTGCTGTTGAAGAGGCCGTCTCATTTCGAACAACTAACGCGAATAACCTGTTAGTAAAAGATGTTTCAGAAAATCATTACAGAACACAACTCATGTTACAAACTGATCTAGAAAGCAATGATGAACTTTAAAGCAATAAAGTGTATGTGGAGGAATAAATAAAAAAATAACACGCTTGCTGAAAGGAAGAGGAACAAATGCTATTAAAACTGTTTGCAGGCTAAGAACAGATTAATATTAACCAAGTTAATTGAAAAGTGTTTGAAACTGGTAAAATAGAGGAAAAATCACTTCCGTTTGTATTGAACAAAAAGTAGTACAGCTAAAGAAAATAAAGTTCTTAACAAAATTAGAACAATACATACTAGGAATTTCTGGACCATAGGGCATCAAAAATATTAATTTTAATAAGTTACCATTTGCCCTGTTATATATAAATATAAATACATACCGTAGTATTCAAAAGTTAAATGTTATTTTGTTAAATCTGACAGTTTATTTTGTAAAAGGTCAAAGAGCTTTGTTATTTGTAAAGAATTTATTTTTAAATAGAAAGTTAAATCTAGAGTCAATTGTGAATACAAGTTGATTTTTAAAATTCGTCTTTAGGGGCCAAAATAACAAAAGCCTGTAAAACTTCCAAATAAAACTTGCTGGTGATTGGCCCCTATTTATATTATCCTCCGCTGTACGTTATTTTCCCTCTTCCCTCTCTTATACATGAGTATTAATCTATTCAGTTAGCCTGGCAACTGGCTCTCTCTCTCTCTCTCTCTCTCTCTCTCTCTCTCTCTCTCGGCGCGCGCGGTTCCTTGAACCTCCGTTCATTTTTGGGGGGAGAACGAAGCGACAATGATAATTGCGTTGCTGATGAATCGATTCGGAGAAGCTTGGTTTGCAAGTTAATAGGCTTTTACTCCCGTTTCATATTAATGTTTGCTCATTCTGAATTATATTAATATTTATGACGATAATAATGAACTCCTGACGGTAAAAAAAAAGAGAAGGCTTAGCTACTGAACGCTTGTGAATTAGCTGCAGATGTCATAGACATTGGAAAAAAACAAAAGATAAATCATTCTCCAGTATGATCATATTTTGCTTCGTTAAAGAAATTATGCCTTTGCTGATGAAGGCTTCTGCAGACTATTAGCAGTGAATTGGACTTCAGAAGAACTTCATATTGAATCTTGAATCAAGTAAACACAAAAATGGAATACGAATGTAATACTAAGTACATGGAAGTGTTATGCATCATTTTTTAAAATTTTAAAGAACTCAGGAAAATTGTCTCATCTGTCTAGGAGGGCTGGTGGTAGTAAAGCCTTATTAGGGCATATATATATATATATATATATATATATATATATATATATATATATATATATATATATATGTGTGTGTGTGTGTGTGTGTGTGTGTGTGTGTGTGTGTGTGTGTGTGTGTG
>NC_089753.1:38036412-38043912 GCF_040412425.1 Macrobrachium rosenbergii | reverse complement strand
CCTCTCGGGATCCTGTTCGAGAATCATTTCAAAAACGAGCGACCGCCTACTGTGCCACGGAGGAGAGAGAGACACAAATAAGGAATCCTTGGTCCGCTAAATGAAATTATTTTTCAGCTAAACAAAATTAAAAAATTTCATTTTCAGTTAAATATAACTAGGAGTTTTCATTCTGCCCCAAGTTTACAGTAATGATTTTATTTCGTCAGTAAATAAAATAAGTGTTATTTGGTAGCGGAATAAATCCAGAATTTTTTCATCGCTAAATAATCTTGCGAAATTTACGTCCCTAAATAGAATTAAGATTATTTTATGACAAATAGAACTCAGAACTTTACGTCCCAAAATAAACTAGGAATTTTGTTCACGTCCCAAAATAAAACTAGAAATTTTGTTCGTCCCAAAATAAAACTAGGAATTTTGTTCACGTCCCAAAATAAAACTAGGAATTTTGTTCACGTTCCAAAATAAAACTAGGAATTTTGTTTTTCGTCGATAAATATAAACAGAAACACAGAGGGGGGGATGGGTGGGGGGAGGGGGGTGGCGACGTGAAAGCTTAATACAGTATCAGCACATCTTCGATGATGGTGATAAGTTTACCCTCCAGCAAGATTTGTTACCGTATGAACTCTTGGTATCAATCACCTTTCCATTTCCGCGTTTCGGCTTAGCTATCCATTGTCTCTTCTCAGTGTAATCAGATTTATATATATATATATATTTTGTGTCTTCTCCCCCCTTCTCCCCCCCTCCCTCCAGTGTGTATCGGCACAGAAGCCACACAACTTTGAGGTCAATCTTATTAATTGAGCTAAGGGAATTTTATGGTCTTTAAGCCCACCCCGAACATACGATAACTCTCTCTCTCTCTCTCTCTCTCTCTCTCTCTCTCTCTCTCTCTCTCTCTCTCTCTCTCTCTCTCTCTCTCAGTGTCTTTTCGGTCTTGATATTTGTTTTGATTCCAGTGTCCTCAAAGGTAACCATATATTCGACAAAGTTTTCCTTCTTTTTATTTTTGGTTTTTCACAAGCATAGAACATCTTTTCCTGGTCCAACCCAGGCAAGCATATTTTCGATTCAAAAGATTGCCTTTGTTTCAGTCTCCCATTTCGTCTGTTCTCGCCCATAAATGTACCCTCAGATAAAAGAAATATTTTAATTTTTTTTTTTTTTTTTTTTTTTTTGCACACTCCACAACCACACTTCTGAGTGAAAAGATTATGAATTTCTTTCTAATTCGTGTTTACTTTCTTTTCAGGTACGGCACAACTACTTTGGCATCCTGGTTCTGATCGTGTGATGTAAGGAAAGTAACAGATAAGTCAGCTGCAGTATATGTATTCATTTATTATGTGTTTTTTTTTTTAACTAATAAACCGTTATCACTAATGGTCGGTTACTCGAGTGATTACGTTGGGAATTACTACTTTGTATTCATTCTTTAACTGCTGAATCAGGGATGAGACTCATGGACAAGGATACTTCCTCAACACCAGCCGTTTTTTTTATCCTACAAGATTTGTGCGTACACACACACACACACACACACACACACAAACTGGATCTGCAACTGCGCGTCGAACAACAGGCTTGGTTTCTGTACACTGTACACTTGGTCTCCAAAGTGAGAGACTTACCGAAAACAGGGCCACTTGCAGCCGGCCAGCCTTGTCCCAGCATTAGATTTGGTCAATCTTTATACATTATTGTTACGGACGTATCTAGATTGTGGTTAGATTAAGATGGCCGCATGCCAGAAGGGCTCGCGTTGGAGTTCCTCACTTCAGTTTGTGCCATCCCTTGTTCCTCTCTGATGTTCCTGAGCTGCCATGACTCGTCTTGAAAGGAAAGTATCCAGTCGGAAATTATTTTGAAAGTTATGAAATAAGAGGTATGACCCAGAGATGACATTATTATTATTATTATTATATTATTATTATTATTATTATTATTATTATTATTATTATTATTATTATTATTATTATTATTATTATTATTATTACATCACCTGTTTCTTAATAGCATGCAAAGCAAGGAAGCAAAAAATTCTTAATGACTGCGTTACGAGACCTGAGGAGGAACTGATTAATCTCGCATTATACAAGGGCAACGAAATTATTATTATTATTATTATTATTAAAAATATTCATACAGTTGTAGTATGAGTCTTAAAATGGAGAAACAAATCCGCAGTTATATATCTGTACATATATTTAAATATAAATCTGTACAGATAGCTTTCAGGAATCTGTTCGAACAGATTCCCGAAAGCTATCTGTACAGTTTTATATTTAAACAGATGTACATATACGTAACTGGATTTGTTTCGCCATTATTATTATTATTATTATTATTAATATTATTATTATTATTATTATTATTATTATTATTATTATTATTATTATTATTATTATTATTATTATTATTGTTATTATTATGTATAGAGTCAGTTACGGTTTGCTCACAGCCCGAACAGAAATATCACCTGTGAAACCCTTCACTTTAATGCAACAAACATTTCACGAAATGCCTTCATTTGTAAGGATTGTTCCTTTTATGTAATTTCGTCTCATTTTTAAACGTTGTGTTGATGAATGCGACTAATTCGTAGTTTCCACTGTTATCTCTCCACCCCTCCGGATAGTTTATAGTTGGTCATTTGTTTAATGTTATAGAGATGAGAAAGAGAAATGGGGGCTGAAGTTGGTTTGAAGTAATTTTACAGGAATTGTTCTCTCTCTCTCTCTCTCTCTCTCTCTCTCTCTCTCTCTCTCTCTCTCTCTTATCAGAGTTGGTAGATGATAAATATATATATATATATATATATATATATATATATATATATATATATATATATATATATATATATATATATATATATATATATATTCATAACGTTCCATATTTTCATGATTCAGTTATGCTTATACATACATGCATACATACATACATACATACATATACAGTATATACATTCATATATATGTATATACACACACCAAATTCACTACGTAAGTCAGCTAAGTCACTCTGGACTTTTACGAAGTATATAAATCGTTTTTTGTTTCTTTCTCTGTCCGAGTTATTTTGTTTCTCATGCTCACAAACGTAATTGTTTTTGGTGTGTGCTCGTAAAGATGACACTTTGGGTATTTTATAAAATTTATCGCATTGTTTTTTAGCATTATTCAGCGACCGACTCGTAGGCGTCTGGAAAGGCGCAAACGAAAAGAAAGAAAAACCAAACAAATGAATCAATCAAAAGAAAAAATACGAAATTTGTTGTCCGTTGGTCCGTTGATTGGACAAAAACTTCAGTGTGGACAAAGGAGGACGAGACCAAAATTGTGGGGTCAAAGTGGCCACAAGGGAATGGTCATTTGTGGAGACTTTCAGAGCGTGTTATTGCCGAGACCTGAAAACTTTTCAGTTCAGATCGGGCCGATAGAGTGACCCGGCGGTGCCAGGTGTGAAGGTTTTTAGGAATTTGGGGCGTGAGGATGTTTTAATCTCATGGCTGCATGCCTTCTATTTATGAATCATGTGAATGATTTATTATTTAGTGTTTTATCTTTATGTTTTACTTTAATCTTGATGAGAAATAAATCAGCGTACTTCCTTATTGAGGTGTCTTTTGGGCAATACGTTCTGGCAACACTACGCAGCCCTAGACACTCCCTTAGTGGAGAAAATTGTCTTGTTACAAAGTTAAGATTGGAAAACTAGTGTTACAGGATGGCGCTTTCGATCTGGCTTTCCTCGCGACTCGAAAACGACCCCTGCGTCACAGGCCCCTAAGGGCGAAGTTCCCTTCGCCGCGCGGCCTCCCACGATTTCTTTTGCTTGTTTAGATTGAATCTTATATTTTTTATGACGTTTTGCAATGAGCCAGACACGGGCTCCCTCCAAATCCCTTGGAAACAAGTTTCATGCCCAGGCTTAAGACGTGGAGAGGGGACGTGAATTTTTACATTACATTTTTTTATAAACTGTGTCAGGCATTGCATGCGTTTGCTTGTGCGTAAAGCGCTCCCACTCTAATTTACTGACGACGCAAAGCCGCTGGGTGAACTGACATAATACATAGAGTTGGGAGGTAAGATTCAATCTAAACAAGCATATTATAAAACAAAGTTTATTAAAAACATATATGTACAAATCTTAGTTTTCGTCCAACTGCTGTGGTTGTGGATTTTGTGCATATATATTTTTAATACACTGCGTTTTATAACATGTATTTTATTGTGGATCTTGTCTCACATTTCTGAAAAGTACGATATAGTACTTTTGTATTTCATATTTCATACTTATAGTAATGTATGGTGAACTGACATACGAACAGGGAATTAACAGAATTAACATGAGTTTGTGCACCTGTGAAAAAAGATTATATTAAATCTTTGTCAAAATTCCCTGATTAATCATAAAGCCCTCGAAAGCAAATTGAAACCTAGTGACTAAAGGGGTGACGGCAAGACCCCAGATAAGGTATGGGAAAGAAGAAGAAGAAGAAGAATTAGAAGAAGAAGAAGAGCGTTAAAGAGGGGAAGCGAAGGAGAAGTAGGAAGAGGGGACACTAACAGTGGGAAGTTCAATCAAGTGATACAATCAGGATTTGTTTAGAGAGGGGAGCAGATTCTGTTAACCGCTATTGGTGTGTGGTGCCGAGCGAACGGAGGATGAAGAGGAAGAGGAATAGGACGTGGTTCCCAAAGAATGGGTTGAAACAGAGATTTAAGGTTAGTGGGCGGGTGATTAAGTGGGGGTCGAACTGCTTTGCAATGCTGGTTTGTTGTGAAGATGTGTTTTGCGTTTCAGATTCAGTGCGAAGCTTGGAATTCGAATTCTAAATCGCTGCGAAGCTTCGTTCTGTCGGTCTGAATCGTCGTGAAGCTTTGTGTTACATATCTGAATCGTTTTGCACTTCGGAGACGCTCTGGAGCTTCATTTTCATAGTTGTGAAGCATCGTTTTGCATTTCTGAATAGCTGTGATAGTTGAGAAGAATCGTTTTGCATTTCTGAAAAGTTTTAAAGGTTCGTTTTGCGTTTCAGAATAGTTTTGAAGAATCGTTGTGCATTTCTGGATAGTTGTGATAAATATTAATAATCATTTTGCATTTCTGAAAAGCTTGAAGAATCGTTTTGCATTTCTGGATAGTTGTGATAAGTGTTAATAATCATTTTGCATTTCTGAAAAGCTGTAGAGAATCGTTTTGGACTTCTGAATAGTTGTGATGATTGTGAATAATCGTTTTGTATTTTTGAAAAGCTGTAAAGAATCGTTTTTCATTTCTGAAAAGCTGTAAAGAATCGTTTTGCATTTCTGGAAAACTGTAAAGAATCGTTTTGCTTTTTTGAAAAGCTGTAAAGAATCGTTTTGCATTTCTGAATAGTTGTGAAGAATCATTTTGCTTTTCTGAAAAGCTGTAAAGAATCGTCTTGCATTTCTGAATAGTTGTGAAGAGTCGTTTTGCTTTTCTGAAAAGCTGTAAAGAATCATTTTGCATTTTTGAATAGTTATAAAGAATCGTTTTGTGAAGAATCGTTTTGCATTTCTGAATGGTTGTGAAGAATCGTTTTGCTTTTCTGAAAAGCTGTGAAGAATCGTTTTGCATTTCTGAAAAGCTGTGAAGAATCGTTTTGCATTTCTGAAAAGCTGTAAAGAGTCGTTTTGCATTTCAGAAAAGCTATGAAGAATAGTTTTGCATTTCTGAAAAGCTGCAAAGAATTGTTTTACATTTCTGAATGGTTTTGAAGAACCATTTTTCATCTCTGAAAAGCTGTAAAGAATCGTTTTGCATTTCTGAATAGTTGTGAAGGATCGGTTTGCATTTCGGAATCTTTACGAAGCTTCTTTTCTAAGCAGTAAATCTATTTCGAAGCGCACAGAAGCTATTTTTGCGATTCTCAGCGGTTGGGTACATTGCCTTTCCACAATAAACTATTTACAAGCTGTTTTTCAGTTTCTGAGAAACCTTTCTTGGGATTTCAATACAACTGTGATTATTTATTTTATTTTTTATGAGACTTTTTTCAAGTATTCATTGAAGTTCTTGAATATTTATAAGACTTTTTGTGTAATTTTGAAGTACTGTGAAACTGAATTTACATTTTTTAGACGCATTGGTCTGTAAATGCGTGTTTTTGAAGTTACGTAAAACTTATGTATATTTCGATGATTGTAAAATCAAGCATGGCTTTATTTTAAATGAATTTTTGATAGTCTAATATTGTCAAGTTACTTAGTCAATGCAGACTCCAATTAACAAGGAATATTTGATGCATGATGTATTCTTGAAAAACAAATTTTGCATATATATATATATATATATATATATATATATATATATATATATATATATATATATATATATATATATACACACACACACACACACACACACACACATATATATATATATATATATATATATATATATATATATATATATATATATATATATATATGGTGCAACGTCGCTCAATGAAAGGATTTTTTACTTTCAAGAGCATCACTTTATTTCGACAAGATTTGATGTATGTTTTATAGAGTTGATATGACATTAAAGTAACTTTCCCCGCAATATATGTAACAACGTGTGTTCATTACAGCGACACTGGAGATGCGGTTCTAAACTGACTGATTTACTCTTAATATTTTCACATTCTTCACGAACGTGCAAGCGTACATTTGATGTCCAAGCTATTTTTTTTTTTTGGTAATGTTGAAAACATTCCCTCTTCACTGACCTGACAGAGTGGGTGTTATGACAAAGGGATTTTTCTTGTTAGTTGGTTCAGAGCGAATGTTGATTTTTGTTACACATCGAGCTGCAGAAAAGGTCGATTGATTCTTTAGACACGAAAGGTAAGAATTACGATGTTTCAGAGCATGTTATTCGGACTGTCATATTTAAGGGCAGAATCCTGAAAGATTTTATTTTAACCGACCGGCCAGCTGAGGTGACAAATCAAAAATACGTCTAGAAATAGTTTATAGGAAAATGCCGTTTCATGATAAATAAGTTTATTTGAAAGGGATTATAGTGAAGCTGTTATTTTATGAAGACGTTGTAAAGTAAGGAAATGTAAGAAGTCGACTTTTTTTTTTTTTTTTTTTTTTACAAAATTAACCTGTTACATGAAATGTTTCGTTTTCGGATAATTGACACGAGTAGTATATTATGTATGTATGTAGGTATATACTATATATATATATATATATATATATATATATATATATATATATATATATATATATATATATATATATATATATATATATATATATATATATATATATATATATATATGTATATACGTAACATATAGATAGATAGATTTATTTCTTACTGGTTTTTCAAGACAATATTCAGTTATATATGAACAAATGCAGGAGCGTTTAAACGTAATGATGAGGAACATCTCTCTAAACAGTTTAATTATCTATGAAAAAAGGACGTAGGTATCAGCGAAATTATTGTTTTTGCAACATC
>NC_089753.1:38026412-38031412 GCF_040412425.1 Macrobrachium rosenbergii | reverse complement strand
AGGTTAAAAAAAATTTCATGCACGTCGTCATTTGCTCGTTTCTCTTTACGTTTCAACACCCGGGTGTAAAGCATTCTTCCTCTTACAGCTCAAATAATAATAATAATAATAACAATAATAGTAATAATAAGTATTATTATTATTATTATTATCATTATTATCATCATCATCATCATCATCATCATCATCATCAATATTATTATTGTTAATGGAGAGGTTTATTACACTACAAGATTTCATTATATTATTATTAAAGTATATTTTATCCCAAGACCACGCGTCATACAAATCAAGTATAGAAAGAAAAGATACAATAACAAGAACATGCCGGTTGACATCGTCTCTCCCCCTCCCCCCCCTCCCCCCTTTCCTCCTTCTCCCAGACATTGCTGCACGCACTTGCACATCCAGCTTACATCACGGGAAAATAAAATACCATCCCACAACACACACACACAGACATCCTCCCTGAACTTAGTCTGGCATAAAGTTCCCCAACTTGGACAGGAGAAACAAGTCCGCCTGTCGTGTGTGGCAGTGTAATGAATGTCTTGGGCAGTCGATTATTTTCTCTTTCTTGTTTGTGTCTTTCTTGCTTGTGTGTGTTTCTGTTTGTGTGTTTGTTTGTAAGACCATTGATGTATCCATTTGGCTAGAAATGCACGTCCCAAGGTTGCTGTTTGATAAACGGAGAGGATAGACTTACAGAAAAGTGGTTGTATTTATTTTTCCACATTGTTGGTGACGTTTTCTGAGACAGAATGGCTTTTTGTATTCATCTTGGTTGTATCGAGAGTGCGATCTCTCTCTCTCTCTCTCTCTCTCTCTCTCTCTCTCTCTCTCTCTCTCTCTCTCTCTCTCTTCTTCTTTTTTTGGTCGCAGTGACGTCAAATTGAAGAATTCGCAGTTCTGCTTTTAGCAACGAATTGTTTTCAAAACCCTTTTCTCATGGAAGTTCCATTGAATCAGCTGCGTTCAGCTTAGGAAGCACAATGTATTATTCAAGTCACGCATTCCAAGTATTCACAATATTTCATTTTCAGTATAATTCCGTAATTCGTTTCCTCTCGTTTTTTCCAGATGGTTTCCAGTGAACCCTCGCTGAGCCGTGTTGTTTAATAAGTCGTTTCTCGTTTTCTTTAACGAAATTCAGTCCCATGTCCACTGATCTCTTGCCGACCCGTTTTCTATGAATGCAAGCTTCGGGCTGTTGCTTTGACAATCCTTGCAATTAAAGCCGTGTGCATCGGAGTACATAGAGTTAAAGGCATCCGCTTCGGGGTACGTAAAGTTATAAAGTTTAAATCCTAGGTTTTTGTTCCTTTTTTGTAACGGCGACTCTGTGCAACCGATGTTGATAATAATGAAAAAACAGCAATAATAGTTTTTTTTATTGAGAACCGTAAGTAATTATTGTATGCAAATACAGTGGTGACAAATATACCGAAGTAATATCGTTTTTGATGAGATGGGTGTCGAATAATAATAATAATAATAATAATAATAATAATAATAATAATCTCCTTCAGAACAAAATACTGCCTCTTAAACGGTATATGAAAAAAGAGAATAATTTACTAGATATAATAAGTACTACCTAAACTGCGAAAATTGTACAAAGTAAAAAGACGTGAAAATCGAAAGTGTCACCTCGATTGGTGCTTTGAAGCTACGAACGACTTTCGAATGTTAATAGACATTTACTGCGTAACGGCCAGCTTCGTATGCAAAAGTCATTCGAAGCGAAAATAACTGTTTTTCTTTTTCTGAGGATTCATTTCGTTCCGTGAAAAAGCGGCGATTGAAGTGGTGTTATTTTCGAAGCGTTCCTGTTCGTACCCATAAACGTTCACTTCATCATTAAAACGTTCGAGATTCTGTGTTTACAGTTTTAAACGTTCGCGATTCTCTGTGCGTTGACAACGTTTTGGATTTACTTAAAAGAGAGGTTGTTGCTCCAGGTAAGTTTAAGGATAAATATAATATACTTTATTTCAGCTCGTGGTCCTAAACAAAAACCATACGCCAGGGCAATATACGCAGTATAAAATATTTAGGACGTGACCAAAAAACTTAAAGGACTATACCTATATATTAGATATATAAATTCACTTTTAGATCTTATTCCAAACTAAAACTTTCAGACGATATTGCACTTGCGGTGGGAATTGTTTTTCTACATTATTTATTTGATTTTATAAATCCCCGGTAAACTAAAGTCTCCATAGGAAGAGTGTCCTGTTAAATATTCTAGTAAAAAAAAAAAAAAAAGCATTATTTTGCTGGTTTTAAAAGGCCAGTTTTGTAAGTAGAGTATTTGGGGTAATCAGAGGCTCCTGCTTTTTGGATGAGAAGGGTGCTACACAATTATTGGCGAAAATACAATTTTTTTTTTTTTAGTTTAATAATCTAATTTATATGTATTGTGTATGTGATTTCCATCCAGGTGCGTTTTTAGCTGTAAACAAATTTGGCTATTGTTATTATTTTTAAATCGAGCTAGAAAAAAAAAAGATTACCCTCGAAATTGGTTTCTCAGAAGTATTTCAGATTAAAAATAATATCAACCCTTATCCCTTAAATCTGCGTAGGTAATATTTGAAACCGTACGCAAGTAAGTCATTTTGGGAAAATGGGTGTTTTGCTTGTGCTAACGATAACTCAGATACTACATTTATAGAGGGAGTAACTAGGCTTCAAAATATACCCACTGAGAGAGAGAGAGAGAGAGAGAGAGAGAGAGAGAGAGAGAGAGAGAGAGAGAGAGAGAGAGAGAGAGAATATACCCACACATAAGCATAGATAGAGATTATGGGTCAAAATATATCCGTGCTCGAGTATATAGAAAGATAGCCACATATGAGGCAAAATACATCAGTACATAAGGAAAGGCAGGGTGATCTATGCTGCCCTAAAATGGAAAACTGCAGTGTCTGCAAAATTTTCGAAATTGAGATATTCCACGTATTGGGCTCGTGAAGCAATAATACACAAGTCACTGCAGTTTCAGAATGAGTCTTCAATGCTTTCCACGAGTATTTAGAGGGTCCCATTTGCAGTATCTGCAAAATCAGTAGTAAGGCAAGGGAGTATCTGCTATTTTTCTGTTTTGTATTTTTGCATTTTAGGGCAGTACGGATCAAAACATATCAATAAAACAAAGTGATACTTGTGTTTCGAAATATTTCAGCGTGAGAATATTTTGGTCCAAGATATATATATCTGTGTATGAGTATAGAAGCGAGGTAAAGTTAGAGAGAGAGAGAGAGAGAACGGAGACCATTAGGGAAACATGCGAGGCATGTCATCCACACCACCACATTAAAGGGCTAAGAATCAGAAGCTGTTTTGGGAAATCGACGCGTAAACATTTTAACCGAACGCGGTAACCCGATGCTGCTCCGCGTAAACTAAGATGCAGTTGCCAATTATCACTTTTCTAGGACAGAGTTACCTGGTAGTCGTTTTTCTTCATGTAGCGAGAGTGCCTGAGTTTTGGGTGGCTAGTACACATTTTCAGTCCTAGTATTTTTAAATAAAATGTTGAATTAATTAGTTTTTTTTTTTACTCAGTAATGTCTTTGGTCGTACATGGTTAAGTATTTTAAGTATTTTGTGTTAATAAAGTAATATATGAGTAAGAGTAATTGTCTATTAAATCATTTCCTCATTATTGTAGCAAATAAAATTTGTTCACCCGTCTGTCTTCACAAACCACTTTTAGGAGATTTCGGAGAGAGAGAGAGAGAGAGAGAGAGAGAGAGGAAGTAATACTGTATTTCGAGAAGGGACATATATTCCCAAAGCGCAATAAATTGCTCTTCAGCGAAGTCCTCGTAAGTCGTCTCTTCAACAGCCGTTCCCCCTCATTTTCCCACCCTCATTTCTTCCCTTCTCTGCCCCCGCTCTTGCTTCTTACCCCTGTCTTCCTTCACCTCCTCCTCATCCCACAAGCGGTAACCCTTTCTCGGGTCATGTTTTCTAGTGCTTTACTCTCTCTCTCTCTCTCTCTCTCTCTCTCTCTCTCTCTCTCTCTCTCTCTCTCTCTTTTGCTGCGATGGAATTGGGTGTTTGGGTCCCTTTCTTTCAGTCGCTCGTAATGCGTAGCTTGGAAATCCGGTTGTAACTGCTATGAAATACTAAAATGGTCTTACACGTGCAAGCGAGCTCCCTCACACACACACACACACACACATACATACATTATATATATATATATATATATATATATATATATATATATATATATATATATATATATATATATATATATATATATAAAAGAGAGAGACATCTGTGTGTGCGCTTGCTTGCATAATGAATAAATAATACATATATATATACACATACATACATCCATACATACGTACATGCATACATGCAAGCAAAGAGAAACGACTGTGTGTGTGCGCTTGCTTGCACGTGTAATGAAATATATATATATATATATATATATATATATATATATATATATATATATATATATATATATATATATATATATATATATATATATATATATATATATATATATATTCAAATCCGTAACTGGGACACCTCGAGTTAACCCTGATAAAGAAAAAATATACGGTATACCACCACCAGTCAACCCAGCATTAAATAAGTAACAACATGGAAACAAGCAGGCGCTACCCCTGTGGTTCCTTCGTCTCCCCCTACCCCCACCCCCCTCCTCAAAAAAGGGGGCGTACTTAAGAAATTATGCTGCTTTTGTATTACAGTGACTTTCGTTCATTTCTGCCATGGGAAATGTAGCCCTATATAAGAATGTCGTGTAAAATGATAGGATGATTTACACTAAACTGAGTTCTTTATGATTGACTTGGCACCTTCATATCCGGAATCTCTATTGAAATTTAATCTTAAGTTGGTCGAAATAATGGGGAACGATAATGATATAGTGTGTATGTGTATATATATATATATATATATATATATATATATATTGTACACATGTCTACGTATATATAATATATACA